>NC_136502.1:46862232-46894732 GCF_053919585.1 Euprymna scolopes | reverse complement strand
AGTATATATATATATTTTATATATATATTAATATATATTTTAAGTATATATATATATATATATTTTATATATATATTAATATATATTTTAAATATATATATATATTTTATATATATATATATATTAATATATATATTTTATATATATATATTTTAATATATATATTTTATATATATATATATATATATATATATATATATATTTTGAATATATATGTACGATACCACACCAGACACAGGATAAAAATTGTTTTACCTTTAAATTAAAAAATAATATAACTTTAAATTCTAGAATTAACAGAATGCTAGAATTACAATTGCGAATTACTTAGGGCTTCTACTCAATCATGGTTGAGAAAAATGAGAGCATGTTGCCCGAGTGGATTAAATGAAAGGCTCCATTTAAAATTCCGTGCAGATTCGCAAGTTTAACAGAGATTCCCAAGTTCGATGATATTCTCTGAAATGTTGTGCAAATAACACTCAAGGTGAAAACAGTAGGTTGAAGAACCCAAACAATCCAAATAATCATTTCTCATCTAAAAATTTCATTCTTTTTGTGTGAATCAGATGATTATTGTTGACATTCGTTTCCCTGATATCTTTCTAGTTTGAATTCTTTTTAGAAAGACCTTGAGTATTTATGAGACCACGTAAAGATTGCAAAAATCCCTAAGTGAAAATATTTCTGCAAAACGAACTGGATTATATATCACCAATGATAAATTATCTTGTTAAGATAATGTTTGAAGTTCTGTTTAACATAAAGTCTAAATCGATATGTTGGTAGAACCTCAGATATCATGGTTTCAGTTTTGAGTTCCGATCATGACATCTGCTTTATTTGTTGAGAATTTATTATTTATTATTAATTCAATATATTCCATTTTTGTAAAAGTAATTAAGATCTCTGATATTTCCAAACTAGCAAAGAGACCCGACGTTGCCCGTGACTGAATGAGGACCAATTAATGTTTTATACTCTCACTTTTATTGTCATTGAAATCTGTGAAATCGCCTATTTTTCAACCAAATAGATTAATTTCCTGGTCTAGTTGGAGATTTATCGTGGCGCACTGGGAGGAAGCTTCACATGACTCGACAGTGACTTAGTCCAGAATACATTCCAGTCTAGATTGCACTGTACAGAACCTACTGTTGATTTTATAAAATCATTTTTTTATAGAACAGCTTGAATTTAAGTTTAAAATGCAAAAGTCAAGTATCATGCTTCAATTGTGCTCTAAACAGAAACATTCATTTCCAACGCACCCCTGTCATATGAAAGAACCTACTGTTGATTTTATATGCTGAACCTTTCTACATGTATGGCAATAAAACTTCTCAAATGCACTTTTGATGTTAGGCTGTATAAGATGTTAACTTTGGTTAAAATTGCTTGTTCCTTTTTTCATCGAATTTTTTCCATTATCGATACTTATGGAGGACATTCTGACATGAAACCTATCTAAGAACACTGCCAGATACATAAAGTACACTTGTACGAAATTTCATAAAAACACCCAAAGACAAACTTGCTTTTATATCATTATAGAGATAGAGATGAAACATATTTTGCAAAGTATTTATTGCATATAAAAATTTTTGTGATTGACAGTCAAACTGATAAAATCTGTATTCATGTATTTTTTTTTTAACTTTTCAAAGATTCTGATTTTATTCTAAAATTTTTTTTTTAAATATTTATGTCCATATTTCGTATTAAAATATTTAGAAAATAATAAAATTCTGTTTTGAAACAATGTTAATTCATAGTGAGAATTTTCATGGCTTAACACATATTACTTTTGTCTAAATATGATGATGAGAAGTTGAGGAAGAAGTAACAGTGCATGAAATTAGATTGACAATAAATCGTGTATGAAAAAAACAAAGATGTAGTTTTGAGAAAAATTTTGTTTATTTACAATAAAGGCAATTTATTACAGGGTAATGAGGAGGAAGACTTAACGTTGTTTAGGATTTAATGAAGGACTCTGTTTTTGATTGTTTTTTTTTATTCACTCTGCTCATAACACCATCCTGAAGTGATTTGGTTAAATTGTCGCCTGTCAAAGTTGGTAATATGCTGAAATAAAGCATATAGAAGAAAACAAAGAAAACTGAGGTAAAAAGATATATGCATTAAACAAATACAAGAGAATGTCTTCCAAAACTCACAGTGTTCACTATAACAGTGGGAAATTTGAGTTTGTAAATTTTGTTGTTTGAATGTTATTGCATCTGGCTTATTGTGTGATTTTGATAGCCACACTATGGACGGAGATAGCGGAAAGCTTATAGTCTTCCCAATGCAGGTGATTATTTTTTTTCAAAAGTAGAAATCCGACTGACAAAATGTCTTGTTACTGAATTTTTTTTTAGCAATGATTATAAAGTGTCAGTTTGATAATGTTGCAACCTTAAAACAAGTTTCTGAAGCAACTTCTACATGACAAAAAAAGGAAACAGATTTTTTAAAAAAATACTGTTTGACAAATTTCTGCTTTATTAGCAACCACCTTTTAATTACAGCTTACAGCTTGAAAAGTTCAACCATGAAAACGTAAAAGTTATTTATAGTTGGCACCCTGAATTATTTGCTTTTAAATAAAGAAACCTTTAGATGTGTTAACTGGACTGTGATCAGAATCAAAAGAGGTTGAACAAAGAATTTTTACACTCAGCCAAAATTCGGTGTCTATTGATTGGTCAAGAATTGACCCTAATCGACTAAGCAAAACAAAAGATTTTGATCAACACTGGTTTAAACTTGATTTTCGCACATACACATGGCCTTTGTAAACAAATACAAAATAAAAAACTTGTTCAGATTTTCACGATCAAGATTTATTGTTCATGTAGAGTTCGTTTTTTTAAATATTTATAAAATTTAATAAAACTATTGAAACCAAATAAAAGACAAGTTTTTAATGCAAGGAACGAAACATTTGAACAAAAAACATTTTTAATAAAAATATCAATCCAGAGTTCCTCATTTTGGGGGACTTGTTCCTTCCAAAAATTAAAAAAAAAACATGGCGACCAGTGAAAACAATAGGAAATACAACGTAATAATCAAGGCCTTAATATCATAAAACCTACTTGTTGGTGACAATTTTAAATGTGATATTTGTTCACAATAGAGCCGAATACTCCTAAAAACCAATCTTTTAAAGGTAAGACTTTAGTTGGTACTCTATTACACTTTGACCCAAAACTTTTTAATAAAACTATTTAAACCATACTTTTGAATGGTCGACATTGTAGTTTTTAAATTTGGGGAGGAACAAGTTGCACCCCCCCCCAAAAAAAAGATTGGGCACTCTGGATTGATATTTCTATTAACAAAAAGCATTCATTATTTTAAACTTATTTTGTTTAAATATGTCTTGTTCTTTGCATTAAAAACTTTTCTTGTATTTGGTTTAAATAGTTTTATTAAAAAGTTTTGTACATATACAAAAAGAAACGCACTCTAAAAAACTTAATCTTTGCTGCAAAAATCCGAACACATCTGTTATTTTACATTTGTTTACAAGCCATGTGCGTGTGTGAAGGTCACGATCAAACCAGTGTCAATCAAAATCTGTTTTCCTCAGTGGATTGGTGTCTTTACTCGTTTTGATCCAGTCTTCCTAAGATTCTAATTTCCTTTCATGTCATACACAAGGCTTTTGTATTTTGTTATCTTTTCCCTCTCCGTTTTTTGGAATGCATCCTCATATGAGATTTTAAAGTTGAATTGTACATAAAATTAGAGCCACAAATGTCACAGTGATATGGTCTGTCTCTTTTTCTTTTTTTCTTAATTTTCTTATCATTTTGACTTTGCTGGGGGCGAGGCCTTTTACCAGATGCCAGACGTCCACCGACTATTTCAGTCCGTCCAACCGAGTGCACAACCATGTGATTGTTGAGATGTGTCAACTGAGTAAACGGTTGGCCACACACTTCACAGACGTAAGGCTTTTCACCAGTGTGCGTCCTTATATGGCATTGCAGAATAGTGCTGCTTGTGAATGCAGTGTTACAAACCTCGCACTTGAAAGGCTTCTCGCCCGTGTGTTTCATTAGGTGAAACTTGAGGCCAGAACTATGAGTGAAAGTCAGTCCGCAGATCGGACATGTAAATGGTTTCTCTCCAGTGTGTGTCCTGACGTGGTTTTTCAGATTTGTGCTGTTGGCGTACTCTGAGCTGCAAACTTCACATTTATATGGTTTCTCTCCTGTGTGTGTTCTTGCATGTATCTTAAGGTGGACCTTTTGTTTAAAGGCGATGGTGCAAACTTTACAAATGAAAGGTTTTTCACCTGTGTGACTCCTCATATGAACTCTGAGGCCAGATTTGTGCATGAAACTAGAGTCACAAGACAGGCAAGGAAATGGTTTTGCTCCAGTGTGTGTGATCATGTGTTGTTTGAGCGCTGAACTCTTGGAAAATGCTAACATGCAAACTAGGCATTTTAGAGATTCATGACTTGAAAGTTTCATCTCTCTGTCCATTGTAATACATTTTAAAACGTCGTTTACAACTGACATGAAAACAGAAAATATATTTATGATGTAAAGGGTTATTCTAATAGTAAAGCCTGCTAATTTTTGAACTCAAAATTTGAAGAGATACAAAAACAGAAGTGGTACTATTAAAATGACCAACATTTTTGTGTTCCAAAATAATCTTTCGTCATAGTCACCACTATTTTCAATACACTTCTGACAGGAATTCAATGACACATCTCTGCTTCTGGCATACATCCATGACAGGGCTTGCTTTTTTAGAGTCTTATACCGTCAATATTTTATTTTACAGCAGGGGGGAACTTTCAAGTCATAAATACATACGTATAGTCTTTGTAATCTCTTCTGATCCATTCAGGTGGAATAAAAAATAGGAACGGCCCTTGTATATGATAAAAAGGGTGAGACAATAGTGAATACACAGCTGCAATCATAAACGCTTCAATTTTCTTGAGTTAAAAATCAAGTGAAATTAGAATTTGAAAAGAGATGCACATATAATCAAATAAACAACAATTTCTTTTCTTAATTACCTGCGTAATATGAGAGAGATAGACTTAATCATTTGTAGTATCGTCTTTGGGTTACATTAAAATCTGTGTTCTGTGTTCATCAATTATTTTCAAACGCTGAAAGGAATAGCTATTAGTCGTATCATGTTCCTTTAAAAATATTCAGCTGTGTTTTCTATGATTGTGAAATTTTCAGATTGTTGCATTCTGTATATGTAATTTACTTTATTTGCCTTCTCCCAAGGTTAAACATAAGGTCAGCTGTGAGCTTACTGAAACTGTTTGCGGAACAAAACTAGATGTGAACTTGGTACACCCAAGTTTTTCATGTCGTTAACTACCCAGTCACCATCATCTTTTAAAATTTAAGTTCTGATGTTTAATAATCAAAAAGTATTAAACAGCAAAACTTGTGCTTTACATATTATTTAATAAACATGAAATGTAATTCTTCTATGCATAATTCTTTTTTTTTTCAGAGAATCTGCTGCATTCTCAGATGATTTCTTAATTAAACAAAATGTCTGAATGATTTTAAACTTGAGAACTTTCAATTACAGACGTATGCACTTTAATCACAAGTGTGACAATCCAGTGTGAGACTTTTTGCTTTTCATCAGAGGGCATCTGTAAGAAAAATAATGAAAACATTTTATATTAAAACTAGCCTGGGTACCCGGCGTTGCCCGGGTGTTTGGAGGTGTGTGTTGAGCGAAAAAAAAAAAACCTGTACCACAAAGGAGGAAGGGAATGTGGAAAAAAAAATGTGATGTTTTTGCTGTTGCGTCCATCACAAAACCGGAAGTGACAAACGTCAAAATTAAGGCTAGTCAGTCGAAAAGAGGGGATGACTTTCGAAAATATCTGCGAAAAAAGCAACCCCTCTTTGTAGAAAACTGCCCCATTGAGGGTGAAGGAATTAATATTTTTGGCCAATTTTTCGATATTTGTTGTCTGAAAGTTCAAGAGTTAAAATAATATGGGTTTTGTCATGTTCTGACGTGCCTGTCAAAAGTTTTAGGCAGACATACAAACATACATAAATCTAAACAGACAGGTGAGAATTATCTTATAGATGACTTTTCAAATTATAGTTTAATATGTTTATAGGTTTTAATTTAAAATTAATAATAAAGCCACCATTCCCCCTGTTGCCAGATCTTGGCTAATGTATCAGTCTCAAGCCTCTCACTTAGACAGAGTACAAAAAAGAATTTCTATCATCATAGGTTCTACACTGTCATCCAAGTTCCAGCTCCCCATAGCATTGCCATACTCTTGTATCTCTGGGCTAGTTTTATGATTACATCCACAAAATGTGTCACAATAAACTTAACTGTACTTGTACCCCCTAAATAAAAATAACTCTGACCAACAGCTGATATTTGAAGAATAAATTATCAAAAATAAAATGGCTACGATAGATATAAATTTAGCATAAAAATTCACTTTTAAATCCTGTTATAGTGATAAAAGAGGAAATAACTCTAAATAAAGTAATAGTTATCGCCCTTTATATATCCTTGAAAAAACTAGAGAGTTCTACAGAGGGAACCGAGGACAAGTTGGAGGCATCCACAGGCACTGGATATCGTCATGTAAATAATTTAAGTCAAATCAAAACGTAGATTCCATGAACAGAGCTTCTTTCTTAGAAGTGCACGCCTGTGGAACTCTCTTCCATTTGCCTGTTTCCCACCTGACTACTACTTGGATGTCTTCAAGTCCAATATAAACAAATTCCTGATGAATCGCCTCCTTAAGTAAAACACTTTATCAAATCTCCAATACTAACGGTTACTACGATACTATCCCATTGATTACTGTACACGCAATAACCCTTATCCCCGAGTGGCTTCTGGGCCTTGATAAGTGGTGACCTCCATGTAAAAAAAAAGAAAAAGAAAGTGTTCTGCCATGAATAAATTATGTTTAAAATATAATGAGCTTGTCCGCTTGTTATTAGAATATCCAATGGTTCTGACATCCCAATTTTTCTGAACACAACATAAACATTAAACAACAAGGCCAACCCAGACACAAAAAATCATCAGCTAGAGACATTGAGATTTAAAAAAAATAATTTTCTTATTGTCACGGTTAATTGTATGATTAATGAAGAGCATATGTTTTTTTTTTTTTTGTTTTTTTTTTGAGTTTTGACACTGACATTTTGGTGTGAATTTTAGATCAATTTAAACAATAACATTTGGATTTCGGGACAAGATCACAGTGTAGTATCTGTTCGCAGAGAGGCAAGTAAATAGGAACATTTGGATTATTTAGATTACCGCTATCATCCTGGATGTTATTCTCTCAAGGTTTTGAGCGACGAAACTTCCATACTAAGGATTGAACTGTTATATTAATGGTGACAAGAAAAAGACAAACATAGGATGAACATTTTAACTGATTGCAACATTCAATCATTTATTTTCTGATAATAGAAAAGAATGGTCAGATGCTCAACTGAAAAAGTGACTTCCTTGATACAAGTTCTGTTTTGACTGATGGCTAATAGCAATAGTAGTGGTGTTTTGTTTCTTTGATATTTGATGGCTTTGATCGCAATTTGGGTGTGTTTGACTTCTTATTAGCAATTTCTAATTGGTATTTTTCTCTTGGGGACACTTTTTCTGATTGGTCGAAAAGTTAAGTACAAAGTGTCCAAAAAGTTGCTGAAGGGTTGAAAATCTTTGTCATTTAACCATTAATGAGTTTTTTCTCTCTATTTGTAGATATTTTACAGATAATATTTTGGTAATTAATTATGGATAAATATAGCATTGAACAACGTACACAAGTTATGCAATGCTTTGGCGACGACATCATCTCTTGCTATGGCAATGTCAAATGGTGACCACATTCTCCAGTCTTGACAAGCCCCGACTTTTTCTTGTGGGGATATCTAAAACAAAGAGTCTATATTAACAAACCCCAAACCCTGCAAGAATTGAAGGAAAAAATCAGGAACGAAATAAGCAAGTTAAATCGCAATCCAGAGATTTTGCAATCTGTCATGAATAATGTTTTGGAAACATTTAAAAGACATTATTTTTCATAAATATTGTTTGAATTTTTCTTTTTTTTTCTTTTTTTTTCTTTTTTTTTTTTTTTTGAAATTTCCCAATGTCTTAGTCAGATTGTGCTAAAATTACAGAAAGATATAAAAAAAATAAAGAATCCATTTAAGTTCAAAACGTTCAGTGACTTTTTGGACACCCTGCAATTCACCATTTAAATTCAAGTATTTTTTAAAAATCGCTTTTTTTTCTCATTTATAGCGTTTGTTGTTGCATCTTGCTGCTGCTGCTGCTTTTGTTATTTTACACTCAGAGGAGAAAGATTAATAACTCAGAATGATATCTTGCCAATGATTGTGTAACAAAACCTTCAATCTCCAAAATACTGTCACTTAAAACTTATTATAACTCAACACTTAATCCGTTGCATTATGAGTCAATATGTGACACCTAGAATATAATTAAGAATTATTTAAGACTTCTATCCAGTCATGGTGGAATGAGAATAATCTATCCCTGTGGATTAAATAAAGGCTTCAGTTCGAAATTCAGTATAGATTCCTGAGTTCCGATATTTTTGAATTCAACAGAACACACCTGAAAAAAAATTTAAATGTTACATCAGGTGAAATGGTGTGAGGGTAACATCCAACGAGCATGATAGAAATAGTTTTGATAAGCAAAAATATGCATGCTGGCACGTACAGAAATGGCCACTACTGATAACATAAGGAATTACATTGCTTAATATCCCGAAAGCTACTAGTTTGTGGCAAATTTAAATGCAGTATTCGTTTTCAGCATATCAGAAAACCCAACCAAGTTATTTTAAAGGTGAATGTTAAGCATAGGTGATTGTTAAGCATACCTGAAAACCCAACCAAATGGTTATTTTATGTTATGTTAAGGTGGAAAGTAAGTAAAAATTTCCCAAAAAAACAATAACAAAAAAAAAATTATCACTAGGGGGCCAGAAAGTGGGTGCTCATTTTACGTTAAATTTGTACAGAAAAGTGATCCCCACTTTTTGAAAACTATTTCTCTGTACAACATTAAAATGATATATTCGTTTTCAGCATGCCTGAAAACCTGTTCAAGTCGTCATTGTAAAGATTCTTTTGGAGTTCCTATTTACAATGCCTCCCCATGGGACAGAGTTAGACACCAGGGTCGTTTTTTAACGTGGAGAAAAGGAACAAAAATTAAAATTGTCTCAGTCGTGAAGGATTTCTCCTCCACTGACAGAGAACAAGAAATCGAAGTGAGTTGGAAAGACTCTTGGAGTTTATATTACTATACACATGGATTTGAAAAAGTTGTAAAAAAATATATATATAACAAATAAATGTTACCAAAGGCAAGATAAGATACTTTTCTACCAAACTGGATATTTTTTAATGTTTTTATTTAATGTAACATGTTTATTCAGCTCGAAAAACATGCAGTGTTTACCAATATACTGACAAATACAAATGGCAGCGGACTCTACGTTGAACACATGAAGTTTGGGAAAATGAGTTAAAACTAAAAAAGACTATACAAAACACTGTTAAAAACCCACCGATTGTATGTCAGGGTAATACATATTGAGTGAGTTCCTAACAGTATTTTGTATAGTTGTTTAGTTTTAACTCATTTTCCCAAACTTAGCCTATTCAACACAGAGTCCGCCGCCATTTGTATTTTGCAAATATATGGGTAAACACTGCGTTTACCGAATAAACATTTTACATTAAATAAAACGGATTTGTATTACTGTACACATAGATTCGAAAAAGTTGTCAAAAAACAAATATATAACAAATAAATGTTATCAAAGGCAAGATAAGTTACTTTTCTACCAAACTGGATATATTTGGGTTTGTATTACTGTACACATAGATTCGAAAAAGTTGTCAAAAAACAAATATATAACAAATAAATGTTATCAAAGGCAAGATAAGTTACTTTTCTACCAAACTGGATATAATTTTCGTGTTTTTATTCAATTTAACATGTTTATTCAGCTCAAAAAACATGCAGTGTTTACCGATGTATTGGAAAATTCAAGATGGCGGCCGACTCTCTCGTTAACACGGTAAGTTCAGGAAAAGGTGTTATAAATAATAAACTAGACAAAATACCATTAAAAACCACCGAATATATGTCAAGTTATGTCACGGTAACATATATTGAGCGAATTTCTAACAGTATTTTGTCTAGTTTATTATTTATTACACCTTTTTCCAAACTTACGGTGTTAAAGAGAGAATCGGCCGCCATTTTGAATTTTCCAATACATCGCTAAACACTGCATGTTTTTCGAGCTGAACGTTACATTGAATAAAAACAAAAAAAAAAATCCAGTTCGGCAGAAAAGTAACTTATCTTGCCTTTGATAACATTTATTTGTTATATATTTGTTTTTTGACAACTTTTTCGAATCTATGTGTACAGTAATACAAACCCCAAATGACCATAAATGTAATTATTTGTATATTTTAACTTACCTTTTATTTTATTAACTAAAAGTAAAAATGTCACTAGTTCGTCAAAAGCATCCACAGACAAATGAAAGTTCTTAAAAAATATTGTTGATTAATTATTGTCTTAAGACAACTTGTGCAATAAACTATAAACACGTGTGTACGTTTACTAGATCTGTTTGAACACAACGTTAAAAAATGTTCGAAAAAATTCCGGTGACAATCATTAAATATCCCCTTTGAAAAGAAGACTGCACTTTGTGTATTTGAGGTTATAAACTTTTTATTTTAATATTTGAGAGTGAAACTCGAATCTTAGACTTCCGGTTTGTTGATTATCATGCCTCTTGTGGGCCGCGACATTCCCCCAAAACCTCTGGCCTTGATGGAAGGGGAGACTGAAACTTGTTGCTATGGTTTCAAATGATCTGAAATACAGCAAAACGGAAACTTGATACACAAATATTTTTCATATGTTATATCTCCCCTCTTTTGGAAATAGTGTACGATTATGAATATCTCCAGTATTAAATAATTCTTATACACTGTGAAATTTACTTTATGAATGAAAACTAAAGAGGGATGATATAACATATGAGAAATATTTGGAATCAAATAAAATTCAATTTAACATTATACAATCAATTCTTAATGCTGGCATATTTTAAGTTATAAATTTATTATATTTTTTACTAAAATATCTTGTCTTTTTCTTTTCCAATTTTAACAACTAGTCCTTTTACTTTTCTAAGTTTAATCTTAACCATATTACTTCTCATGCTCGCATTTTTCTATGTAATATATATATATATATATATATATATATATATATGTGTGTGTGTGTGTGTGTGTGTGTGTGTGTCTATAATATAAAGCTGAACGTCTGTGTGTGTGTTTGGTCACGAATAGGCTCCTATATGGTTGACTATTATAGAAAACTGATTACATATAATGATAGAAGATGTATCGAGACACAGGAATGGGTATGTTTGATCTGGCATAATGATGGTTCATTAAAATTGTGGGGTCTGCTTACGTGCTTGGTTCACGAAGTATGGAAATAAAAAATTAAAAAAAACGTTTACAAGTGTTTTTGATATAGATGTACATAATAATACTTTGATAAGTATGTTTTAACTTAAATAGGGATGGTATAATAAAATTGTGGGGCCTGCGCTCGTGCATAGCCTCCATAGAATGAAAATAGGCACAAACTTTAATAAAAACTTTTCATATCTATCTGCGTAAGTATGCTTTGATAATTATGTTTCAGTTTGAAGAAATATGGTATAATAAAATTATGGGGTGTTTGTTCGCGCCTGACCTCCATAGAATGGAAGTATGTCACAAAGTTTAACAAGGTTTTTTAATATAGATCCACAGAATATTGTGATAAGTGTTTCTGTGTGAACAGGTATGGTATAATAAATTATGGGGTTTATCGATTTTATATTTACTTTCATCATATTTTGCTTTGGTTTTGATACCTCCAAATTCGAAGCTATCTCTTTACAATCCTTCCTTTTCATAACCTATCATACTTTCATAAATCAGAGTCCATTTTCTGTAGGCTGTTTTTGAACCCAGTCAACGATGGGTACTTTTGTTAAAGCTTCCTTCAGTCTTGACAAACTATGGATACTCACTGTAAGGGTGCCTGCACATGAAATTTTTGTGGCAAGAGTTGCACAATCTCCAACCACACCTCTCCTGAGTCGACATTGTTCAATACCAGTGGCAAGTGGAGGTTCAGGACGACTGGAAACAATGCCGAGATAAGTGGAAAGCACATAGAGTGCCTAGAATTCCCAAATGGCCACCCATATGGTACTAGCCAGGCTCAACGTTGCTTAACTTCGGTGATCTGACGAGAACTGGTGTGTCAACGTGATTGTGCCATACCTATACCTATATATCGTAAAGAAAGAATTAAATATCTTATTATTTTCTGTAATGTACGTTGCTTTTCTTTCATAATTATAAACTGTAATAAATGTGTCAACCTTACTTTTGATCTTAGCTATTTGTTATGATGATAAATATGTTTTGAATATATGTTTAATGTCTGAGCTGTTGTTTAGAAATTTGACAATTACATCGTGCCTCCCGTTGTATTTGTTTTGGACCAATTAGATCGGTCGATTGTATTTACCGTGTAACATTTCGCTTTCGCAGATTTTTTATATTGTGTGCCTTTCTTTGTTTGAACAAGCAAGCTGTACAAGAAGGATGTTTGAACTTACCTCTGTGTGAGGCATAATGGAGCCGCCAACCATCGTCTCTTTGAGACTTTTTATTTCAAGCCTTTTTGGTCTAAATTGCCGACCTGACATGAACATTTATCGTGAACTTCTCTGTGTAAGGACTGAATCTTTTTACATCAGAAGGCATCACATCGACCCCTTCAATGGCTGCAAACTTTGTACCTTTTTTTGTAATATTATTAGTATGAATGTGTAATACTAAGGAGGCGAAACTGAAACGTGTTAGCTCACAGAAGACATCTTTCTTTTCTAAGGGGTGTAACTCGTACGGCATGAATTATAAACAACAAGGAAAGATAATCCATATGTTGACAACTTATATCCTCGAAGACAGATGAACCAGTTACTCATTCCTGTTGAGGATGAAGGACCCTCACCTTTCGAGGTTGTTAACAACTCTGTTTACAGAGGCAAAAATAGGCATTCTTTTTTTTTTTTTTGCAACCGAGGATCTCATAAAATTTGTTTTAAATTTTAAGGTAGGCCTTTGTTGTGTTTGCCTTATTTTGCCACTGTCTTGGAGCAAAAAAGCAGTTAGATAAATATCTAACACTGCAAAGTAAAATAACTTATATCCAAACAGAAGTATTTAAAACATATCTATTTAATAAAGTATTATGCTGTTCATAAATTAATAAATATGACAAGTTTGCAAATATGAGTTGTAATTGTGAATCGTATCTATTCTAGTTACACTAAAAAGCCGTGATGTGGAGGAACAGTTGTGTAGGTGAAGTAAGCAAATGTCGTCTTCCTCTTGTGGTTTGGATTCTCTGGTACTGAAGATAAGCAGCTCCCAACTTAAATGCATAGCTCCTGCTGATGTGATTAAAAGAAGATTATGCTTTTTTAAATTCGGTTTAGTACACCCACCCACCTCCAGTTGATTCTGTAGTTACTGCAAATGAAACCTGCTAAGTATTTGAATGAGTTGTCAGTTGTCATACATAAAAATACACACACATAGAAGAGTAATCAATAAGTCTTTGATGTGAAACATCGAATGTAGTTTAGAATGACCTAGCAGGGCTACCCAACGTTGCTTGGGAAGAGAGGGGGGCAAAAGCGTAACATATTTATATAAAAACTTCTACCTCTCTATCTGTTCCACTATCTTTCTCTCTTTCCCTTCCTCGTTTCCTTCCATGCCTCTCCCCACCCAGCCCATTCCTCTCTCTGATCATCTGACAACTCTCCTTTATATAGATTTCTCAATGAATAGGAAAAGTAAGGAAAATAATTCTTTAATAAAAAAAAAAAATCTCTTTATGATGGCTGACCCCCCCCCCTCCCCAACGAAACCTGTACCAGTTTAGGGTTAAAAAGTGAATAATTTTTCTAAACTTTAAGTATGATTCAGCTAGGACAAAGCTGATATGGAATATATTAACTTTATGGGTATTTGTTTTGCAGTTTTTTTTTTTTTTTACTTTTATCAAGACCTAAAAAGTGAGACATTTATAAGCTTGGTGGAATGAAGTTATAAAGAGCAGATGTCGTTATTGTTCTGAATAAAGATTTTCAAAAACAGTTTTCGACTGTCAAGATGAACTTTTCAATCAGCAAAATCTTTTACACAAATGCGATATTTCTATCATCGCGACTACTATTCAGATCTTATTTATTTTCACAATGTTTTTGCTGATGTAACCTCCGACATTCTAAATGTATCTTCTTGAACCAACTGAATTCTTTATAGAATCCATGCATGTAGTTTGTTTTCATTCCGTCAGCCATAACCGGGCAGAATTTTTAAATAATTTATATTTTATTCTTAGTTAATATTACCTGTAATAAGGATTCAACCAGCAAAAAATTGTCACATAGAACTGATTGAACTCAACACCTTTAACCATAGCCCACATGAAATTCTCTAAAGATTCCAAGATTGATGGAAAGATTACAGAGTCCGATAAAATACATCTGAAGAATGTTGAAGCTTACATAGGCCGAAACGTGGAAATTAACACCAAGATGAGAATAGTAGTCCAAATATTTCAAGTAATGCAAATTATCAATCGTTATCTAAAAAAATTCTTAGACATTATATTCATTTATCATCATATATATATATATATATATATATATATATATATATATATATATATATATGACACATTTGGTGGAAGAACGACATAAGCGGCAAAAGTTGTAATTTTGAGATTTTTGCCACAAAACGCTTAAATAAAGAGAATTTGATCACAAAAAATCATTGCTGAATTCCAAGCATTTATGTGAAAATAAATGTTTGAATATTTGATATACGTCTGTTGAAATGTGGATACTTAAGACCATAGATTTTCTTTAAATTCTCTACCTAATTATGTTCTATTTGTTTTCATGATTTTTCCCGTTTTGAAAATCAACGAGTACTAACATCATTATTGTTCATTAAAGTCGAACATCTAAAAAATTTAATTTTGTAAGCCCCCATCCAATATGACTGATAGAAAGAGAACAAGAAAGGTTGACCAAAGGGAAAGAGAAAAGCAAAAACAGAAGCGAAATAATGAAGAAGAATACATTAGTTCTTCAAAATGCATTGTAGGAAAGCGTACGCTTGGAGAAGCATGTTCTTGCAAGAAAAAATTTTTTGTTTTTTATTTTACACAGGCATCACCACATTATCAAGGCCAAGAGGCCACTCAAAGATAAGGGTTAAAGAGTGTACAGTAGAAATTGGAAAATATAGTAATCATTAGTAATGAAAATTCGGTAAATTTGTTAACTTATATGGAACAGCTCATCAAGAACTTGTTTACGTTAGACTTGAAGACAACCATATTGTACTCAGCCGGAAAGTAGGAATACGGAAGACAATTCCACAGGCGTGCAGTTCTAAGAAAGAAGCTTTGTTTAGGTTTGGGCACAGATAAAGAGTGGGTGGAATTATTGATAGTGTTTTCAGCTAGATGAGTGTTTCTTGTGAAAGTTTGGCAAGGGGGGGGGGGCCATAGACTGATGCTCAGTCGAACACTTTCCATGAAAATAACGATAAAGCAGAGACAAGCTCGCAACATCTCTTCTGTGAGATAGAGGTTGCAGGGAAGAGAAAAGGACACCTCCTATGAGGTTACGAAGTCTATTTTGAACTCTATCAAGGCAGAACAAGTTCTTTCTAGCAGCTCCTGCCCAGATGTGGCAACAGTATTCCATCCTTGGACGTACCTGGCTCTTATATAGATAGAGAATTGCATCAGTAGTGAGATATCTACTGGATTGATAGAAAGATCCCACTATTTTTCCAGCGGCCCTGGCAACAGATTTGATGTACGTGTTTCATTTAAGATCAGGAGTAATTGTCAAGCCCAGAAGCTTGTTAAAACTTGAGGCCTCCTGAAGACGAGAGCCATTCATTTCAATTGATGCCAGATGTGGATCAGAATGTTGATGATGTAAAGAGAGAAGCTTGGTTTTAGATGCATTAAAAGTAACCAGCCACTCCTTTCCCCATTGTACCACGTGCTCAAGATCAGAGGAGAGAGAATCAGAGAGAACTTGGTCGTTTACTGTCTTAGATGTGCTACCATAGATGGTAGTGTCATCAGCATAAATGTCTACAAATGATGTAAGGATGTGATTTGGAAGATCATTAATGTAGATCAGGAAAAGAGTTGGGCCCAGGATGGATCCCTGAGGGACACCAGCATTAATACTGTGAGCTTCTGATTTTTGCCCCTCAACTACTACTCTTATGAACTTATCAGAAAGAAATGATTTAATAATTGAGAAGATATTTCCAGCTATACCATAGCTAGAGATCTTATGAAGTATACCTTTATGCCATACCCTATCAAAGGCCTTTTCGTAAAAATAGGTGGCTTGGAAAATGTTGTGTTAATATTCAGATCATTCTGGAAAATAGGAAATTACAATGAGCAAAATAGCTACATACAGAAATTTGTTACGAAGCAAGAGGTCACAACAACTTATATAAGTCAACAGAGCAGAAGGCATGTAACAATGGTATACCATGTAAAGTCCGAAGGGGTAACGTTTACAGTTTGCAAAATAGCTTTCCTAACATTCATGCAATTTCTGATAAACGTGTTTTAAGTGCTTTGAGGAAAGAAAATAAACAAGGTGTTCTTCAGAAAGAACACACCTAAAAATAAAATTTGTACTTTGGTAGAATAATATTGTAAGATTGTTTTTGTATTTAAATAGTCAATAAATTTCTTTCAATACCCGATTATAAAACGCCATTTAAAGGCTCAGCGAAGTATCATTATGCTGCAAACATTTAACCTTTTCTTTTGTAAAAAGTATCAAGTGGCGATTATGTTGTTCTTCGACCGAACATGTCATATATAAAGTAAGGTATGGGTATTTGTTTGTATATTTCTATGCACAGGATTCATTACCAAATATTTTAACCGACCATTATAAATTTTGGAAAAGCTGCAGGAAATAAGTAGTTGTAATGTGAATTATATTTAATTTAATTATAAAAATTGATTGGAATCCTTTTATGAAAATGCAGATACCTTGAGTTTAAATTTAAACAAATGGTATTGCACATCAATAAACATTCACCAAATTTTAATTTCTTTGGAGTAGAACTTGAACTACCCGCATGTGGAACATTGTTCCATTGGTCTGCTTCCCAGCCGATTACAATATGGTAGCCTTCAAGTCCAATGTAAACAAATTCTTGTTGAACGGTCCCTTTAAATAATCCAAATTCTACCCAGTCTACACCATTAACGATGACTAAACTACCACCTTACATTCATTAAGAATTATTCTCGAGTGGCCTTTGGTCCTTGATACGTAATGAATGCCTTATAAAAAAAAAGTATTTTAAAGAAAATTTATGGGTCATAATATCATAATATCTGCACAATCTCTCATTTGAAAGTTTAAATATATCAGATTAAGCGAGATTCTCTGAATTTCAATTTCTTCTTAAGACCCCTTAAGTTTAAGCCTTAAATTTTTAGATATTTTGTAGGATGAAAATCATGTAATTGATTTTGATAAAAATTAGAATAAGGATTCTAGACATGCTGCTTAGTAGCCTTAGTTGTTAATTTTAACCTTCCTATGTGAACATAAAAGTGTTGGAAAAATGTTTTGTTTGGGTATTCTTCTAGTATTTTGATAAACACTGTACATTACTATATATTCTTTTGTTTTGCGCACACACACACACACACACACACACACACACACATATATACATAATGCAATATTTTATTAAATACATATAAAATGTCAAGTTTCCAATCTTTATAAAAAATAAATAGAGATGCCGGAATTTGCATTTCTAAAAATTATAATTCTCCTCAAATTTAAAAATCACTAAAATTCAAGTTCATATAAACATTAAATATTTCTTGTACTTTAAACATTCTGAATTACAAAACATGACAAGAATCAACGTTTATTGTTCTTATTCTCATAAAGTTTCATCTTTTTTTTTTTTTTCAATTTTCTTATCATTTTCTTTTAGCTGGGGATAGTCTCCTACCAAATGCTAGATATTCACCTGCCATCTCATACATTCCGATTAAGAGACCTTTTTTAAGATTCTCACTGTCCCTTTAAGTGCAATTGTTTGAATCTCTCTTGCACTTGGTTCACCGGGTATATTTGCCAAGTAGCATATGAAATTCTTTATCACGAGTCCAGTAGCTCCTATAATTACTGGAATGATAGAGATCTTTCTAAGATTCCAGTTTCTTTTCATGTTGTATATAAGACCTTGGTATTTTGTTATCTTTTCCCTCTCAGCTCCAGTATCAAATAAGTAGTACCACTGAGGACACTAACTTCTACCAAAGTTGCTGCTTTCCCATATCACTATGTCAGGTTTAATAGCCCCTTTATCTAGGCATGTAGCTGTAGCAATCGCATAGTGGATGGTGTATGACTTCATTGATTGAGATTGTTGGACTGACTTCCTCATCTTGTTTGTTATAGTCACAACGTTTCGGCCGTTTTGCCCTCCGACCTTCATCAGGTGTTTTGTATCGAACTGGGGAACCGTTTGTTAGGAGTCTCGAACCCAACCCTTTATTATTATTACAGGGTTGGGTTCGAGACTACTAACAAACGATTCCCCAGTTCGATACAAAACACCTGATGAAGGCCGGAGGGCAAAACGGCCGAAACGTTGTGACTATAACAACCAAGATGAGGAAGTCAGTCCGACAATCTCAATCAATGAAAACACCTCATCTCAAAAATACAGACAATTACGGTGTATGACTTATTTCCAACTTATTTCTGGCGTATGTTCCCAGGACTTGTTGCTGCATTCGATGTTCGACTTTTTACAGATCGTCAAATGGAAATATCTTTGCACGCCAATGTATCGCATTGTATAATAGCTGTCCCCCAGCAGAAACTTACAGCTGGATATGAGGTGGTTCATACTCTCTACTTCTGTGTGGCAGAACCTGCACTTGTTGTCACTGTCGAGACCACTCATCTTCTAAAAGCATTGGTCATCAAGCCTTGATCTTGAAGTCAGTATAATCTTTTCCTGATTACAGTGAAGCGATGTTCTTTATAGCTAGTCTCTAGAGCCTTCTTTATCTATATAATCCTGAGTGATTTCATCCAGAAAATACTTGCCATGCTACCGTTTCCTTTAAATGCAAATTTTTGAATTTCTCTTGCATTTGGTTCACCGGGTATATTTGCCAGGTAATTTTAAAAAATGTTCTCATGAGGCCAGTTGTTCCTATAATTAATGGAATTATGTAGCAATTGGGCAATTTCTGTAGCAGACTTGTTTTCTTATTCTGTCAAAGACAGTCTTGTCCAAAATGTTAAGCCAGTTTCATGATGGAGGATGTTCTGCTGGCTCTTGTTTTATGATGTTGATGTACCATTTTGAGGTTTGGATTTTAGGAGCTCATCAGATATTGGTGGCATGATGTTGATTTCTGAGAAACTGATAACTCCTGCTCCTCTGGAGAGATACAGTCTTAGCAGGCACTGGTTTCTGTATGTTATTGTGTACAGTGTTAATATTTTCTATGATTTCGTGTGTAGTCTGTTTATGTCTCTTTAGTGGCCAACTGCCAAAGCTGTATGTTATCACAAGCATGGCTAGTTGGTTAATTGCAGTTATACTGTTTTTGTTTATAAGATCTTATTTGTAAGGTCTTGTTTCTTTTTCTTAACAGTTTGTTCAAGCTTTTTATAATTTTGACCATCCATTTAAGTGCAATTATTTGAATCTCTCTTGCACTTTGTTCATCGGGTATATTTGCCAGGTAGTTTTTCACATTCCTTTTCATGAGTTTAGTTGTTCCTATAATAACAAAAATGATAGAGATCTTCCCAAGATTCCAGTTTCTTTTCATGTCATACATAAGACCTTGGTATTTTTTTGTTATTTTTTATCTTTTAACTCTGTTTAACCAAGCATCATTGGGGGCACTAACTTCTACTAAGGTTGCTTCTTTCTCCTTCTTGTCCCATATCACCATATCAGGTTTTATGGCTCCATTTTCTAGGTACATAGGTGTAGGAACTGGATAGTCATAGTGAATGGTGTATGAGTTATCACAGGCATAGCTAGTCCGTTAATTACAGTTATTTTGTATGTGTTTGTAAGCTCTTTATTTGTGTATCAACAAATGTATTTTGAAATTTATAAAAGAGAAATGTAGTTTGTTTGAAGCATTTCTTCTAAACAAATATATGGGTCGTATTATTTGAATTTTTTGGACGACTGTCCCTATCTTGCATGTTATTCTAACAACGTTTCAGTAGATGTAACTTCCAACCTTTTTCAGATGTATCTTGTTGAAATCGGGAATCTTTCTGTCCAACTTGGGAATTTGCACAAAATTTCAGAATTGAACCTATTATTTAATCCACAGAGTTGCGTGTTCTCGTTTCATCAGCCATGACTGGGTAGAAGTCCTAAGCAATTCACAATTGTATTTTGAGTGTCGCTTGCACTGAGGATTGAACCTTCAACCTCCAGAAGAGTATAACTTTACAACTTAATTTTATCAAGTATCATTACTTTATTACTTTTATTATTTTATCTAGTATGTCATGTGTTCTCCAAGATACAACTGAAGAAGGTCAGAAATTACACTGACTGAAATGTGAAAATAATACTCAAGATGAGACCAGTAGCCCAAAGAATCCAAATAATATGAATAATCGATCCTCATCTCAAAAATTCAGAATAGTATGAGGGTATTTATGAAGGAAAAAAAAAACAGAATGGTGAAAGAAGTTATGACTAAAAACATATTTCAATGTGTATTGAGATGTTTTTTAAGATATGAATTCCAGGCAAAAGCTTGGCCGCATATTTCACACCGGTGGGGTTTTTCTCCCGTGTGTGTCACCATGTGTTGCTTGAGGTTCGAGTTGAGTGAAAACAAAGCACCGCATAATTTGCAGGGGAAGGGCTTCTCTCCAGTATGAGTCATGCGGTGCCGTTTGACACTCGACTTGTGAGAAAATGTGGCATCGCAGATTTCACAACCGAAACGCTTCTCTCCCGTGTGGGTCAACAGGTGCTGCTTCAGATTCGAATTGCGGCTGAATGATGCACCACAGTCTTCACACTCGAATGGTTTCTCACCGGTGTGTGTTCGCACGTGTTGCACAAGATCTGAGTTATACGAAAATGCTAAGCAACAAATTGCGCACTGCAAGGGCCTTTTCTTTTTCTTCCTTGAGTTCTTCGAGCTTATCTTGCTCATTCTGTTGAACTACAATTGGAAAACAAACAAAATCAAATGATAAATATTTAAAAGAGAAATGTATTTTGCTTGAAGCGTTGCTGGTAATTCATATTATTTGGATTCTTCGAACTACTTGTCTTGCCTTAAGTGTTATTTTCATAACGTTTCGGTTGATGTAACCTCCAACCTTCTTCAGGTGTATCTTGTCGAACTTAGGAATCTTTCTATTGAACTCGGGAATATGCATAGAGTTTTGAATAGAACCCTTTACTTAATCCAGGCAGGTAGCATGCTCTTGTTCCATCAGCCATGACTAAGTAATTCACAATTGTATTTTTATATAAATAATGGATAATATATAGATAGTAATAAAGTAGGTAGTATAATATACATATATATATATATATATATATATATATATATATATATATATATAAGTTATGAAAATATATATGGCAATTAAGCTACACAGAATATTCCACGTTTCATTCTTGTGAGAATTCATCAGGCTTATGTGAAAAATTGTGGTTATCGTGCGTTTATATATACGCACATGCTATTGAATTTTCTAGTTAGCCAATCAGCTTCCTAGTTGCCACTGTGCCAATCCTAATCAGCCAATGGGCGGGCATTAACAGAACAAACGCACAGTTGACCTCCAGTTCACCCCTTCTCTCTTTGTGTTTATATACATAAAGTAATAATATGTAGTAATGAATAGTAATATTTATATCTACAAAAAAAAAATAGGTTTAAGACTCCTAAAATTCATACTAGAATTGTCTACAAGTTCAGTATAAACTGAACTTGTAAACAATTCTAGTATGAATTTTAGGAGTCTTAAACCTATTTTTCAATAAGTTCAATAAGACATATCTGAAGAAGGTTGTAAATTACATCAACTGAAACGTTATGCAAATAACACTCAAGATGAGAACAGTTGTTCCAAAGATACAAATAATATGAATGATCAATTCTCATCTAAAAAAATCATAACATATATAATGTGAGTTCTTGAGTTGGAAGACATGTTTAATTTCAGAACAGTTTTCAATGGTTAGTTGTTCTACACAAGTCCTGGAGGTGACTGGTTCATAGTAGACAGTTTATGAGTTGGAAGCCACAGAGTAAAAGATTCTTCTTGTGTTCACACGAAGAAAACATGCAAGCTTGCTAAGGAAAAAGGTTTAATTTTTATGGAGCAATTCTGGTTTCTGATTGGTTGGTAGCAGAACATGAATTAATTTGATTCATCAGTTCATATCCAAACAGTCATGCGAGATGGACGATTTATTTAATTTTAGAATTGTAAATGTCAACTGAATTAAGGAATAAATTATGAGATGGTCAACATCATGAACTTTGGAATATAGTTTTTTCATTTATATATATATATATATATGTGTGTGTGTGTGTGTGTGTTACTAGATTTGTTGTTGAAGTTTTTAAGTGATATTAAGAACTTCAAAACACTGTTATTTTTATTTTTTCCAATACTTTAGCGGATTTTTTTAAAGAGCTATAACCTCTGCTTGTTATTCATACACACACACACACACACACATATATATGAATCACCATTATGTTTTATGAGACGTATTTATTTTTTATTATTAAATGTTATTTTTACGTACAAAAAAGGTATACCTTTTATACCTGCAATAATATTTAATAATATATATGTTACTATTTACGTATAAACACATATTATATGGTGATATAATATCTTGTGTGTGTATATTTTCAGTGTTTATTTCAACTGTGCTTAAACGTGAGTAGGAATGAGTAGTGGTATGAAAATATATCTATAGCAAGTAAGCTACATAGAAGCATATATGTTTTATTCTTGCTGAAATTGTTAAGCTAAATGCTGATTTGTGGGAATAAAACGTGGGTATTTTTGAGTAGTTATACACACACATACTATATATTACCACATAATATATGTGTATACACATAATACATACATACATACATACATATATATATATATTTATATATATATATATATTAGTGATGGGACGATTCCAATATTTTTCCCGATTCCGATACAATTACCGATTCCGTGCTAAATTTTCAATTCCGATACAATTACCGATTTGGATTCTTTATAAATCTCTAATTATTTAACTATAAGTTTGTTATTTTCCCCATATGTTCGCAAAAACAGTTTCTAAATATGCAGATATTTTCCTAAACGTCAAAATACACTTGCGGAGCATGATCTATCGATTTTAGCTTTACTGGTATTTTAAAATCAATAAATATTTATCATTTTATCATTATTACCAGCAATGGAAGATTTTACTTTAAACAAACTCAAATAAAAAAAGACAATATATATATATTCTTGTTATGATCTTTATTGCTATTCTCACAAGGTTTTGACTAATGTAACCTGTGCCCTCATTCAGCTGTATCTTATTGAAATAGTGAATTTTTCTCCCAAACTAGCGAATCTGTACAGAATTTCAAAACAAACGTTTTCATGTTCACGTTCCATCAGCTATGACTGCATTGAAGTCTTTAGCAATTCAACCTGCAGAAGTTAGAACAGAATTTTACTTTGTAGTTTATCTGTTATGCCACAGGTACTTACAGAATGAGAGCATGCTACCTCTGTGGATTTTAAACAAAGGGTTAAATTTAAAATGTTAACGAAATTCTGTACAAGCTGCACAAGTTTGATAGAAAGATTCCAGAGTTTTACAGGATAGACCTGAAGAAGGTTGGAGGTTACATCAGCCAAAACCTTGTGAGAACAACACTTTAGATGAGAAAGAATAGTCGGAATAATTAAAATAATACAAATTCTCCTCATCATTCATATATTTTCGCAGTGTACTACAAGGTGTTAGCAAAATCTGACACTTGGCAAAATATAAACAAAATACTAGGAGGTGCTGAAGAGTGTGATGAATCCCTGGATGGACAAGATCACCACTGGACACTCCTACTTCTTCCACCACCAAGACTTCAATTCTACAAGCAAGGTCAAGACGACCCAAGTATAGCGGCTCAACAATGTTTATCACAACTGGTTGTGAAATTTGTAGCCTCCCCCTTGACTATTTTTTTGGAGTGTACCAGCAAACATGTCCACAACACAGTCGACTCTCTGAAGATTGCCATTGTGAAAGCATTCACTACTATAGACAAGGACATGGTCACCAAAGCATATGACTCATTTTGTGCCTGCCTTGAGATGGTCATCTCTGCCATCAGCAGTTACATTAATGTAGTGTGCAACTCTGTTGTTGGATAAACTGTTGGATCTCTGCAGATACAACTTTTGTTTTTATTGCCTATTACATTTTCTTTTTGTTAAGTATTGGATTTTTACTGCAGCACTCTGCATTATTATACTTTTTTTTTAAAGTTCCGACTTACTACTTACTTAGAGATATCCTGGGTATGAAAAGCCTGCATTCGAAGGGTAGGCTGCTATTGGAGTTTTGTGAGGGTTGAGTTATCTTCTTTTGTTCTCGGGTCCACTCTGATCCAGTCTGCCGGTGTTCCATCTATAAAACCAGTCCTTTATATAATGACTCGCAGGTATACCCAGCATTGCCCGGGACTATGAAAAAAAAAAAAAAGAACACAATGGAAGAGATTAAAAAAATGTGTGTAATTTCTTTATATCCCTCTCTTTATCTTCTTCGCTTTCCCTGTTTTTCCACACACCTCTCCTCCACCCCTCTATTACCTCTGCCAATTCCTTTTTATTCAAAAGTCCTTTGGATTTCTAACCACTCATAGCTGACAAAACAAGTGCATGCTATCCCGATGAATTAAATAAAGGTTCTGTTTGAAATTCCATGTAGATTCCCAGATTCAACAAAAAGATTCCTGAGTTTAACAAAAAGATTTCAGAGTTTAACAAAAAGATTCACAAGTTCAACAAAAAGATTCCTGAGATTAACAAAAAGAATCCCGAGTTGAACAAAAAGATTCCCAAGATCAACAAAAAGATTCCCGAGTTGAACAAAAAGATTCCTGAGTTGGACAAAAAGACTCCTGAGTTCAACAAAAAGATTCCCGAGTTTTACAAAAAGATTTCTGAGTTTAACAGAGATTCCCGAGTTTAACAAAAAGATTCCCGAGTTCAACAAAAAGATTCCCGAGTTCAACACACACACACACACACACACACACACACACACACACACACACACACACACACACACACACACACACACACATGCATGCACGTGTGTTCGGCCGTGTCTGTATGTATGTGGAACGCCGTAGGTACGGGCAATTTAATGGCTGATTCGGCAGGGGGCATGGTTTTGAACGCCGGCTAATCATAATATTTTTTTAGATTTTCGATTACTTTTTTATTGTGCTTGAAAGATTATAGTTTAAAGTTAATTTCGCCAAGAAAAAAAAGTGTGTGAAATAAAAAATGCATGGAATAATTTTATCTCAAATCTGCAAAACTCTAGATTCCACGTAAAAATTCATTATGACAAAGATTGTGTTTACATTTTTCTACCAAGAAAAATATAAGTTTTCTGGAATTATTTCCAAGTATTAAGTTAAAGTCTTAAAATAATGAATTAATACAATAAATGTACTTAACTTTTGCTAAAAAAAATAAATAATTATCCAAAAATGTGAGTGATAGGAACGAGACCTATTTATCGTGTAACAAAAAAACAAAACAAAAAAAAAAGTAAAAAACTATGGCGGCAAAATTCAAATGTGTATGGAAGGACAAATTAGACATAATTTATTTCTTTATTTAACATTATTCCGGCGTACCGAGCAACTTTTTTTTTTTTTTTTCGTCACAGACCCCCCCTCCCTTTATTTAAAAATGCATAAAAGTTTATTAAATTCATTAATTATACTACTGACAAGTTATTCATTGAAAAAAAAGTTAGCACCATTATTTATTAATATTAATACAGAACTACGGTTGGTTTAAAAAAAAACAATTTATAATTATTGAAAAAATTACACACTAAAAAAAATACAAACTTACGTTAAAATTTATCAGAATGTCTAAGTGAAATTTAAAGTTGACAAACACAAACAGGCGGGTAATTGAAGAGGGGCGTAGGGTGGGTAAAACCGTGACCATCGTCATATTACGGTAGCCACGACAAAACAGACTGGTTTTCTTTTCAGGTCTGTGCATGCATCTGTACTTACCGACATGGAACGTTCGTATAATTTTTACCATTTTTGAATTAAATTATTTTTCTATATTCCTGTTTTTCAATTTAATTTTTTTAATTTTATTTTCCAAGATTATATGAACATTATCTTACGTTGATGGTTATACGTTCATGCGTGCAATGGAAATATTAGAATCTTACATGTAAAGATTACGTTAAAAATGTAAGCGTAAAAAATTAAAAAAAAAAAAGGTAGAAATTATTTTTGCAATTATATTTTTTTTTGTGTGAAAATATTAAATAAACAATGCTTAATTCAATGATAATATTGGTAGTTCAAGAAATTAAGTTTTCTTCGCGTTATATCGAATTCGTTAGTACGGAATTTAGGGACTTTTTTCGTAATGATCCTGTAAAAATTATTTTATTTTTTTATTTTTACAAATTACGATGCTTTATTTACATAACAAAAAGCAAAAAATAAATTCATGCGTTTTTATTTACTACTGAAAACCATAAATTTAGTAAAGGTATTTTTTGTTTAAACAAAATAATAAATTTCCACTAAGATTTAAATAAAAAAATAATTGGTTCATTATATTCCGTGATCATTATTTGATAAATACTGAAAATTTCATTAAAATTGGTTGATTTCCTGATTTTTGGTGAATTTTTAAGTAAAGGGAGGGGTCAAAATATTTATACATTTTGAGCATCGGCATTCATTTTGCCCGTACCTAACTGGTCTCTACTAAACTACTCTGTTAATTTCTCGTCTACATACTCGAAACTTGAAATATAGGGGATTATTCGGACATGTAGAATAAATTCGATTTGGTTTTAGCCGGTAAAAATAGCCGCTAAAGCGTCAATATTGAAAAAACTGGAACTTGACAGGTGTAAGTCGACTTAAAGTTCTCCCCTACGCATGCGCAAATATAGATTTATACGTTAAACTGCGTTTTTAAGTTTTGATATCCATGTGTCCTTATTGTAGTGAATACCTCGAGAGACCTAACTGTTTTGGTTTCGATTCTAGCTGACGGCACTCAAGTCATATATATATATATATATATATATATATATATATATATATATATATTCGAGTATGTATATATATATATATATATATATATTCGAGTATGTATATATATATATATATATTCGAGTATGTATATATATATATATATATATATATATATATATATTCGAGTATGTATATATATATATATATATATATATATATATATATATATATATATATATTCGAGTATGTATATATATATATATATATTCGAGTATGTATATATATATATATATATTCGAGTATGTATATATATATATATATATTCGAGTATGTATATATATATATATATATTCGAGTATGTATATATATATATATATATATTCGAGTATGTATATATATATATATATATTCGAGTATGTATATATATATATATATATTCGAGTATGTATATATATATATATATATTCGAGTATGTATATATATATATATATATATTCGAGTATGTATATATATATATATATATATATATATATATATATATATATTCGAGTATGTATATATATATATATATATTCGAGTATGTATATATATATATATTCGAGTATGTATATATATATATATATATATATATATATATATATATATATATTAACATTTGAAATCACTACTATATATTGGGTACAATATAATAATTAATAGAGAATCAGCTCTATAATAATAAATACGAAATCTGCATAAATTAAAATATATTTAAGCGTCAGGCGGATTGGAAACGACCCAAATAAATATTTAAATGAGAATTTAAAAAAATGACATTTTATGAATTTTTAATTTATAAATTTGTGAGCGAAAATGCATTTTTAAGAAGTCAACTTACCTCCATTTATTTATTTTCCAAATATTATATTCCTCAAAACAATTACATCTAAAAAAACAAAAACAAGCAATAAAGATCGAAAAAGATAAAATTAATAATCATATGTTTCTTTTTTTTTTTTAATTTCTTTTTAAACTTAGAAATATATATTATTTTCCAATTTCGTTTCAATTATTGAGGTTGAAGTCTCTTTCTAATCTCCGAAAAAAAGTCGCTAATAATTAAAGAAAAAACAAATAAAACAAAGTAACATCAACACAGATGATAACCGGTGTAAATGATAATCTATCCCATTTGGTAAATATGGTTAGATATTGCTTTTGGCGTGATTCCTCAACGACGATAGCGTCTTTGTGTATAGCCAAGAACCACACCAACATTTAATATGATTTATTATAAAAGTTATGATTATCTATGTTATATTGTGATTATTGTGTCACGAACTTCTGACGCCAGTGTTATATTGTGACCTGACCTTTGATACCAGTTATGTGGATACGAATGACACCAGTGTAATATTGTATGCTGAGGTACATCTCAATTCCAGATAACAACCGTCACAATAACAAAATAGCGTATGATAGCAAGAAAGACAGACAGAATATTAAATTAAATGGCCGACGTATACGAGTGCTACCCAACTGGTGAAATATGCATCGGCTCCGATGTTGAACGTTGTTCGACTGAGGGAGAATTCATTATTTTTACAAGGAAAGAATTTTTGCCTGTGTGACTGTGTGACCTAGCTTATTATTATTATTTGAAGAAATTTTATTATCCACTTTGTCCCGTGGAAGTTAATTCTTCTTAAACAATTAATCGTTACTACTAACTCTGAAACTGAAGGAAAAAATTACAAACAAAAAGAGAAAAAATAGGAGAAACAGAATTTATTAACAAAGATATCTAAAGAAAAAGTAATGACCTCTATGGGCTGCCAAAAATGTCCATCTGGCTTACAAGAGTCTTGTCTTGTAGTAGTAACCAAAACGGGGGAGAGAGAGTGAAGGGAAATAGAAGGAAAGAGAGATACAGAAGGAGGAAGAAGGGGGGAAAAAGGAGGGGATCACTTACTGGAAGCTTCTGGGCGCCCTTTTACGAAAGGAACATTTAGAAAGTTCGTTTTCTTGTGGGTTTTATTTTTTTGAGTTTGTGTTGTTTAAAAGTTCCCTTTTTCTTTCTTTTTCCTGGAAATTCGTTTTTCGTAGTCCTTTCAGCAAGGTCGAAATTTCTTGAGGCTGTATATTCTGGTGTTTTCTGGTATCTTCAAAAACTTCCCTGCGGCGAATATTCTGTTCAAAACATCTATTATCTTTTCTCGATAATAGAATTAGTTTTCAAGTGTCTTAGAAAACTAGATTCTTCTTTTCAACTTCTATTATCTTCTCTCGATAATAGTATTAGTTTTCAAGTGTCTTAGAAAACTAGATTCTTCTTTTCAACTTCTATTATCTTCTCGATAATAATATTAGTTTTCAAGTGTCTTAGAAAACTAGATTCTTCTTTTCAACTTCTATTATCTTCTCGATAATAATATTAGTTTTCAAGTGTCTTAGAAAACTTGGTGCTTCTTTTCAACGAATTTAATGTCTCGTCAAGACAGAGTTGTACAACGCCTTAGTAAATTCCAGGCGTCCCTTTTTATCCGAGACCTACAGTTCGACCGTTCTGGTCCCCTCGAAGCCTTGTTCACAACTGACTATTTTAACTCAAAATATCACACACGTGCCTCAATTTAGCGCGAAGACGTTGCATCCAATCAACGGGCATAAGAGAGTCAGGTGACATAAAAAAAAAAGGGGGAAGCTAGGGAAGGGGGTAGGAAAGGGGTTAAGAAGAAAGGAAGGAAGAACAGAGCAGCAAAAAGAAGGAAAGAAAAAGGAAAGAAAGATGGTGGAAGATAATTTCCACATATTATTATTATTATTATTATTATTATTATTATTATTATTATTATTATTATTATTATTATTATTATTTATTTATTTATTTATTTATTTAGGATTGAAATTTGCGCATGATTTTTGTTATTATGATTTTATCCGTTTGGGGTTTGTTTTTTTTTTTTCAATTTTTTTTTCAATTTTTTTTTTTTTTTGCGGAGTTTATGTAATTATTAACAGGAAAATTGGTGAAAGTCAAAATAGAATCCGCGCTATTTTTTAAAATATTATTTTCAAGTTTAATTAAAGTTTTACGATATGCGTTATTTTTTTATTTAAAAATAAAAAATAAAAATTTCAAGTTCGCTTGAACTTTACGGATTCTTTTCTTATTATTGTTTTTGCATTCTTTTGTTGTTGTTGTTGTTGTTGTTGTTGTTGTTTGTTTGTTTGTTTGTTTGTTTGTTTGTTTGTTTGTTTGTTTGTTTGTTTGTTTGTTTTGCCGGATTTAAAAAACAAATAAAATAAAAGCAAAGCAAAACAAAACAAAAAAAATTACATAACACTGCCCCATCAGATCTCAGTCCTGGTTTTTTTTTTTTTTTTTTTTTTTTTTTACAAAGGCATCACCACATTATCAAGGCCCAGAGGCCACTCAAGGATAAGGGTTAAAGAGTGTACAGTAGAAATTGGTCAATATAGTAATCATTAGTAATGAAAATTTGGTAAATTTAATAACTTATATGGAACGGCTCATCAAGAACTTATTTACTTTAGACTTGAACACAACCATATTGTAGTCAGCCGGAAAGCAGGAAAACGGAAGACAATTCCACAGGCGTGCAGTTCTAAGAAAGAAGCTTTGTTCATGGAATCTACGTTTAGGTTTAGGCACAGATAAAGAGTGAGGGAAATTATTGATAGTGTTTACAGCTAGACGAGTGTTTCTTATGAAAGTTTGGCGAGGGGGGGACCATAGATTGAAGCTCAGTTGAACACTTTCCATGGTTATAAAACGAAATCTCTTAAGTATGTAGGGAATTGACCTTCAGTGCTCTCCTTGCAGGTGTCTTTTTGGTTTTGTTGACCTGTGGAGAATGTTGCAGTTTCGCCTCGAAATTCTTTACTGGAAATCTTAATGGCTGTCGAGTGGATTCATCGCATAATGGAGATAGGATATCTGTAAAGATTAGTTGTTCTGGACTTGGAATCAATCTTCTGATGTGTGCAGGTGTGCACCGTGGACCCAAGCTGTAGCACCTTTTTCGTTCTGTATCTTGTCTATCATATTATTTGATTTAATGATTGTGTAGTCTCCTACCCATTGTAGGTGAAACAATTTGGCAGCTTAAGATTGTGGCCAATTGAGTATTACCTTGTCCCTGTGTTTAACCGGTCACAATTGAAATGAATGACTCTCGTCTTGGGGGTGCCTCATATTTTGACAAGCTTCTGGGCTTGACCTTTACTCCTGATCTGAAATGAAACATATACATCAAATCCGTTGCCAAGGCCGCTGGAAAAATGGTGGGATCCTTCTATCGATCGAGTAGATATCTCACTACTGATGCAATTCTCTATCTATATAAGAGCCAGGCATGTCCAAGGATGGAGTACTGTTGCCACATCTGGGCAGGAGCTGCTAGAAAGGACTTATTCTGCCTCTGAGTTCAAAATAGACTCCATAGCCTCGTAGGAGATGTCCTTTGCTTTTCCCTGCAACCTCTTTCTCACAGAAGAGATGTTGCGAGTTTGTCTTTGCTTTATCGTTATTTTCATTGCAAGTGCTCGACTGAGCTTCAATCTATGGTCCCCCCCTCGCCAAACTTTCACAATAAACATTCGTCTAGCTGAAAACACTATCAGTAATTCTCCCCACTCTTTATCTGTGCCTAAACCTAAACATAGATTCCATGAACAAAGCTTTTTCCTTAAAACTGAACGCCTGTGGAACTCTCTTCCGTTTTCCTGCTTTCCAGTTGACTACAACATGGTTGTCTTCAAGTCCAATGTAAACAAGTTCTTGATGAGTCGTTCCACTTAAGTTAACAAATTCACCGAATTTCCATTACTGATGATTACTATATTGTTCAATTGACTACTGTACAACTCTTTAACTTTTATCCTGGAGTGGCCT
>NC_136502.1:46812232-46857232 GCF_053919585.1 Euprymna scolopes | reverse complement strand
TTATCTATTTTCGAAATAGTGCCACGTGCAAGTGGAGAAAGAAAAAAACCAGAGTTATGCAAAATTTGTGTCAAGAATTGTCTAAAGTTCTGACATTTTTTTTGGGGGGGGGGCTTTCACTTTAATAAGAACGTGAATTTATGAGGTGAATTTATTCAACACAATATGATTAAACTCAAAAAAATAAATAAAAGCTAACGTGAATTAAGATTAAAGTTAAGGTGTTATTGTGGACCCTCACCCCTTTTAAAAAAACCTTGTTAAACTTTGTGACATATTTACATTCTATGGAGGTCAGGCGCGAACGAATACCCAATACTTTTATTATACCATATATCTTCAAACTGAAAGATAATTATCAAAGTATATTTACAAATAGATAAAAAAAGTCTTTGTTAAAGTTTGTGCCATATTTCCATGGAGTACAGGCGCGAACGCAGACCCCACAATTTTATTATACCATCCCTATTTAAGTTGAAACATACTTATCAAAGTATTCTTATGTACATCTATATCAAAAACACTTGTAAATGTTTTTTTTTTTTCATTTTTTTTATTTCCATACATTGGGGGCCAGGCACGAATGCAGACCCCACAATTTTTATGAACCACCGTTCTGCCAGATCAAACATACCCATTCCTGGTCCTCGATACATCTTCTATCATTATATGTAATCAGTTTTTTACAATAGTCAACTATATAGGAGCCTATTCATGACCACACACACACACACACACACACACACAGACGTTCAGCTTTATATTACATATATATATATATATATATATATATATATATATGTATGTATGTATGTATATATATATATACACACACACACACACACACACACACACAGATGTTTATTTGTTTTTGTTAGCGATGCTTTTTGAATGAATTCAATGCTTTATATGAAAGTACATTTTTACCTAAATGCGAGTGGGGGAATAATTTTCTCTTTGACCAATTTGGTACCCCCAAATGGAGAGAGGCATATGTATTGTTTTTAAAATATAATTATCTAGATTTAGCTACTCTAATGAGTCGTAGATGACGAAACATGTGTCAGTGGATAATTATATTTTAAAAACCATATATATATTATATGGAAAAATGCGCGCATGAAAAGTAATATTCTTAAGATTTTATTAAACCTGGAAAAGTAAAAGACAAGAAATTCAACCTGGAAAAGTAAAGAACAAGATATTCTAGTAAAGTAAAAAATAAGAATTTTTTAGACTTAAAATATTGCAGCTAAAAATAAAATTTGAATATTGATAAATATTTTATTTATTATTTGCATATGTTGTTGTTTATTGTTGAGTTAGAAAGGGTGTCAGTCGCTTATTTCCCCCCTATTATTTGCATATATTTATGTAGTGAAAATTGTTTGAATAAAATTAATTCATTAGTTAGTTACTTAGTCGATGGAATTAATAATTTTATAATTTACATAAAAATTAATAATTTTATTATATCATAATTAGGATCATTTAATTCTTTCTAACTTTTTAGCTGCAATATTTTAAGTCTAAAAAATTCTTATTTTTTACTTTACTAGAATATCTTGTTCTTTACTTTTCCAGGTTGAATTTCTTGTCCTTTACTTTTCCAGGTTTAATAAAATATTAAGAATATTACTTTTCATGCACGCATTTTTCCATATAATCCATGATTTTTCCAGGCATTGCTATTGTATTAATATATAAATTTATAATATTTATTAATGATTGTCAAAAAAAAATTAGCTCTCAAACACACATGTATGCAATATTTATCATTCAATCACAGTAGTTCCGAGCCAGGGTCTCTACCGAGACTGCGGTTCATGAATTCGTGATCTGTATAGAGCGTAAACTAACAAAAAAGAAGATGGCACTCGGTGTCTTTTTAGATATCGTTGGAGCTTTTGACAACATACCCTTCAGTAGTATGTTCAAGTCGCTACGAGAACTCAATGTGCCACCAGTACTCATCCGATGGATTGAGTATATGGTGAGGCACAGAACAGTTCAAGTAGAACTACTGAGGGCAACTGTTAAAAGGGAAGTAGTTAAATGAAACCCCCAAAGTGGGATTTTATCACCTTTACTATGGGACTGTATGCTGAATCCTCTTTTAAAGGAGTTTAAAAATAGGAATATTTATGCCCAGGCTGCTGCTGATGACATCGCAGTGCTGGTCGTGGGTTCAAAAGCATCATTGGTCAGACGCATTGCCAAAATGGGACTACATTTTTCATCAAATGTGATAACGAAAAATTTGAGTTCATTCAAAGAATATGTATATCATAGAATTCACTAATATTTTTAATCGATAAATTCACCATTTTTTGCTATAAAATCATAAGGAGAGTTAAAAAAAATTAGTTATTAAAAAAAAAAGTTCGGTTTTTTAATTATAAAAAAAACGATACACGGGATTGAACCTAAAATCTTTCCACCCCCCCCCCGTACTCTAACCGTTACGCTAACATGTCATATTGGCAAAATCGCAGTAAAAATTATTTATATACAAAAAAAGTTATGCACAATAAAAAAAAAAAAGCGTTAGTCACTTATGTACTTACTCTCCTGTTTGTGAACCCACATATTTTGTTGGGACTTTTTTTTTACTGAACCAATTTTCGAAATTTTTTTTTCAAAATGTATCTAATGAGGTGTTCTATCCAACTATATAACCTGGTTGAAATTTGGTTGCGAACGGAATTAGTGGTGGGGGTTTGAATGTGTCTCGATTCATTCAATTTCGGACTTAAGCATATATTCAACCACTACCGTGGTTGAATGATATATATATATATATATATATATATATATATATATATATATATATATATAGTCTTTGAAGTTTTTAACCTTTAAAACTATACAAAAAATATTTTTTATCATTCGTTAGAAAACCATCTAGTTAGTAAGTCATTTAATCACCTGCAATCACTGCATCAACTCGCTCTCGAATTTACTATAATACCAATAATTTATTTTTCAAGGGATCATCAGTTGTTTACCATGAAACACTGTTTCGGGGATTTAAAAACAAAGCAGTATATTACATCATGGCTCCCCAGCAGTGTTGATCAAACACCACCACCCTTAATCTTAGGAAGAAGACATGGTACAAACATTTGATCCAATTTCCTATTCTTAATTGCAATTACTAACCTTTTCATACTATAAAAATGAATTTCTTACCTGTGTGATTCATCAATTTCCACATTTAAAATGGATACATTTTTTAATTTATCAGTCTTGTATTTATAAGATTAGGATTAATCCATTTAACTACTTATCACCCCCACTATGATTAGTATTTAGTATATTTACATTCTTATTTATTAAAATTAGATATATAAAGGTTAAAAATATTTTTACATATATACACTTTTTTTTTTTTATATATATATAAATTTATTATATGTAATTATAAATACATTTTATACATTGCTAATATAGTTTTGGATTTCCTTTATTAATATAGTCTGGTTTATCTTAAACGATTTAAAATATATATATATATATATATATATATATATATATATATATATATATATATATATATATATATATATATATATATATATATATTGTTCCAAGTTAATAATATCATTATAACTTCTTAACTTGGAACAATATATAAAAATATAGAATAAATTATAACATGTTTACACAAGAGTGCTCAATACAAAGTAGAGCAAGATACACTTTTAATTTATTTTTACAAAAACATTTAGTCGCTGATACACAATCCTGAGTATGTTTCAGTCAATTAGTTATAGATAACCACTAATTTCATCAGACACTGTTGCTTTTCCAAAAATACAGTCCTTAATCGATTTTTGAGAAAGTTCACAGAAGTTCTGGTCAGGGGAGCAGTACAAGTATAGTAGGCATTTCTTACAAGGTTGGTTGGTTGTTTTTGTTTTACGGCATATCAACCCTTTTTGGGTTATTTAATGCCAAATCCAAAGATTTTGAAGAAAAATTTTTTAATAGAATATATTTGTTGTTTTCATCTCGGTTTCTATTTAACCCATAGTTGGGACCCTAAAAGGTACAACCACTCCAGGTCAGAGTGGACCTGGGAACAATGGCAATTAAAAGGTGGCTCCACACTTCCCAAAGCCCGCAAGCTGGGGTCTCACCACTGGATATAGTTTAAGGCCATATCCAGGACCTCTTACAAGGTGTAAATTTCAATAATTAAGGTACAAGATTAAATTTGAAATTTATCAATTTTCAAAGTGTACAACTTTACAAAGAACAATATAAAAATGTAATTTAAATTGAATCTAAAAGTTACCTTGGGTTTATTTTATGTTAAATACATTTTGTTGCACTTTAAAAAATTAAATTAATCTATTATTTAGCAGTTAATGATATAGATATATAATTTTCAACTAAAATTTAAAAAATCTGCACAAATGTACACACATCATATATTTTATTGTAATTATTTTCCTATCGATTTATTTTCCATAAAATTTGGGGATTTATACTGATTCTGTCATGACACGTAAGTATGTATTAATGGTTTCACCTGAAATGCGTAAGTCTAAAGATTCCGTATTTACACAAGCACCCTATATTGTTTTGCAATTATTTTTCTATTAATTTCTTTTCCATATTTTTAAAAAATTTATACTAATTTCAACATGATACATAAGTACGTAATAATGTTTTCACCTGAAATGAGTTAATTTAAATGATTCCTTATTTACACAAACACCCTATATTTTCTTATAATTATTTTTCTAGTTATCCATTTTCCACCATTTTTGTAAATATGTACTAGTTTCGGCATGACACATAAATACATAATAATGTTTTCACCTGAAATGCGTTGGTCTGAAAGATCACCAATCTACCATAAAAGTAACTTCTCCAATCCATACATTTGGTTCAGCTAAAACCTCATATAAAGGATAACTAGTTATTTGCTTGCTTTAATAACGTTATAAAGTTCTGGGAAGGCTTAAATCATCTGTGACGATATTCCAGCCCGAAGCAACTCATAGTTCAGAAGAATGAAGGTCCATTATTTAAGTTGAGTAACATATCATTAATTATAATGTTGAAATCGTTGTCATTCTTCTGTATGATTCTGAGAAAAGAATTTCTCAGCTATGAAAGAGGGACACAATATATAATATAGCATTCATCACGAGTAGTGCAACTGTAACTTTTACCATTATTTAAGAAAAAGAAGTACAAAAACCACCATCGAAAAATCACATGAAAAAAAAAGCTTCTTCTTTTTTTTCAATATTTAGGGAGAAAACTGTGATAATTTTTATAATAAATTCTGTAGAGTGGACTATTATTTTAATGAAATACATTAATTATATTTTAATATAATAGTTATTTAATCTTTTTACATTTTTTATTTACAGAATACCAGAATAGCCTGTTGAGTCACTGACACAAGATTTTTATCCTGAGCCCCCGAAATTAGCAAAGATTAAACCATTTCTGTGATGATCAGGTTCCTGTAAATTTTGTGGTGGGAGTAAAGTTCTCTGCAGTTTTATGAGATCAACCCTACTGGTGTCTAAGTTCTTGTGTTGTATGATAAGGGCTGTCCCCTATTCATGTAAGTATAAAAAAAAGAGAGATTTAGTTAAAATGAAATAGAATAGACGAAATTCGAACCTCGTAATTTAGGTTTAGAAATAGATTACGATAGAGAATTAGCAAATGGAATGTAAATCAAACCATTGTTAAGCTTAGAGATAAAATAGTTTTAAGAAAAGAATGTGCATTGTCAATTCTGTTATGAAATTCAATTGAAGGAATGCAACTATAGGATAATTTAATAAACATGTTTTTAACATATTGGAAATATAGGTTACTGGGAATATAGGTTAAAATTCCTTTTGTAAACAAAGGAAAAAGTTTTGGACACGCATTTCCAGAACACGTGAAAGACACATGTTTTAACATGTGTATGACGTCATGGAAAATGGGAAGTTCTCGATATAGTTAGAAACTTTAGAGTTAAGCAAGAGAGTCTGAGAGAGAGTCAGAGGGAGTCTGAGGACGACAGACGATAGTCTGGAGTTGGGAGTCGAACGTCTAGAAGCGAGACGGTCATCTTTGAAACATAGAATGTGAAACTTTGAATTCCTGCAAACAAAGCCACCGGCCGGTCCATGGAAATAAACCCATCATGTGTTTTTATAAACGTCGTCTTTGTGTTGTAATTCTACCAAAAGGTAAAGTGAAAATTGTCATTATATGTCTTGTATATCATGTGTTTTAAAATGTCTTTACATACACAATGTCTCAACACTCAAAGAGCTTCTACACTTCCAAGTATGAACATTTTATATACATGAATCTCTTCATAACACGAACACAGAACGCAACAACATTCCTCTTAATAAGACTCTCTCTTAATCAAACTCTCTAAGACTCAAAGACTCTAACATGCACTTTTAATAACAACAAGAATAATAATAACAACAACAAGAAAAGAATAACCATAATAATAATAATGAAACGTAACACTTGCAGTAGAAGAGAACTAAATACCTACTGGTATTTATACTGTTATGATTTCATTCGAAATTCCATTGCAAAACTTGATGAATGCCTACTGGAGAGAACTTGAATGCCTACTAGACACTGTCCATTAGTGTCTAAGATTTCTCTGTGCAGGGATTTGTCTGGAAAATCTGGCATGATTATATTTTTTTACCGTACAAGTAAACTCTGACTAACTATTCAAAATCTCAAAGTATCTTCGGCCCAAGTAAGGTCACCTCGGTATGACTAACCAACACCGGGTTTTACAAGGAACAGTGCATCTTCTCAAAGTGATGTTATCTTAAGTAACAGCACAAAGCTAGATACTCCACCAGAAAAGATAAATTCTTGTCCTGGAATCCGGTAAGACCAAGAGACTACAAGAAAGGTATACTATAGCATATTTAAATGGTCAATCGTGGAAAAAGAAAAGTATGTTCCTAACGTCTTTATTAACTGAGTGCTTGAGAGGTAAAGGAGATTTAATGGAGTATTCAAATAATCTACATATCTCATATAGAGATTAATGGAGTATTCAAATAATCTACATATCTCATATAGAGATTAATGGAGTATTCAAATAATCTACATATCTCATATAGAGATTAATGAAGTATTCAAATAATCTACATATCTCATATAGAGATTAATGGAGTATTCAAATAATCTACATATCTCATATAGAGATTAATGGAGTATTCAAATAATCTACATATCTCATATAGAGATTAATGGAGTATTCAAATAATCTACATATCTCATATAGGGATTAATTGAGTATTCAAATAATCTACATATCTCATATAGAGATTAAGTGTTAGCCCCCTCTCCCCCAAAGGGTCTTCTTGATTTTTGAGAACTTTGACTGAAGTAAAATAAAACAGTTTAGACATTCTTGTTATATAAGTAAAAATAAATCTCTTTACTTCTATATGTTGATTATGATGATGATCGTGATGATGATCACAATCATAATTGTTATAAAGAAGTAAAGAGACTTTTTATTTTGCCATCTAATTTATATTTTATTTGAGTATTTATTCAGAATGGCTTGACAAATCCCTGTACATAGATAACAAAGACACTTGAGAGTGGTGTCGCGTAGATATTTCAACTGTCTCTTTTTTTTTTCTCTTTTTTTTTTTTTCTTAACTTTGGGTTTTTGCTGGGGATGGGGCATCCTACTAGCTGCTAAACATTTCAAAGATTCAAACCAGGTGAGTTTTTTCAGGATTTTAACTATCACTTTGAGCACAATTGTTTGGATCTATCTTGCACTTGGTTCTCCAGGTATAGTCTTGAAATAGGATATTATGTTTTTTATGAACTCAATGGTTCCTATGATTATTGGAATGATTGAAATATTTGCAAGGTTCCAGGTTCTTTGTATGGCGTACATAAAACCTTAGTAGATTGCTCTTTTCTCCCTCTCAGCTCTGGGTATTTGTCTTCCTCCCGAGGTAGGAAAATGTTACACAAGGGTCGGAAAGTGGGATTGCGGGCCAGTGCTTCAAAGGAGAAACAGTCTGACATGCAAAAAATGGTTGGGAAGGTTCGTCAGCCTTTCCTGGCAGAGGTGCATCAGGCGATTAGCAATAAACTAATCCGTTTGGAAAGAGAAATGGAAGAGTCTGGCAGGGATGACCTCCTAGAACTGCACAGGAGAAGCAATATATCGCAATCAACAGAGAAAAAGACAATTTCAGAAATGACATCGATTCCGTTGATTTTGGTGCTGAGGGAAAAATCCCCCAAACGTCTCAGTTCTGTTTATACCAGCATCATTATGAACTAGTTTCTTGATTTTTTTATGAAGGTTGCTTCACAGTATTCATTTTGAAATTGTCTCTATCTTAGTCAAACCAGTTTATGAATGGATGGGTTGGTTGTTTTATTTGACAGCATATCAACACTTTTTGTGTTATTTTGTTTCAAAGCATATAAACTTTATCAGGGTGTTTTTTGTTTCTCAGCATATCAATCTTCTCTGGGGTTTTTTCAAAGCATATCAATCTTTTCTGTTTTTTTTTTTTTGTTGTTTCTCTGCATATCAATCTTTTCTGGGGGGGGTTCAAAGCAGATCAATCTTTTCTGTTTTTTTTTTTGTTTGTTTTTTTCCTCAGCATATCAACCTTTTCTGTTTTTTTTTTTTTTGTTTCAAAGCATATAAATCTTTTCTGGGCTTTTTGTTTCTCAGCAGATCGATCTGTCTGAATTTTTTGTTTCAAAGCAGATCAATCTTTTCTGCTTTTTTTTTGTTTGTTTCTCAGCGTATCAATCTTCTCTGGGCTTTTTGTTTCCCAGCATATCAATCCTTTCTTGTTTTTTTTTTTTTTTTTTTTTTTTTGTTTCAAAGCATATCAATCTTTTCTGGATTATTTTTTTTAAAGCATATCAATCTTTTCTGTTTTTTTTTTTTGTGTTGTTTCTCAGCATATCAATCTTTTCTGGGTTTTTTTTTCAAAGCATATCAATCTTTTCTGTTTTTTTTTTTTTTTGTTTAAATCTTTTCTGTGGTTTGTTGTTTCAAAGCATATCAATCTTTTCTGTTTTTTTTTTTTGTTTCTCTGTTGTTTTTTTTTTTTTTTTGTTTCTCAAAATATCAATATTTCCTGTTTTTTTTTTTTGTTTTGTTTCTGAGCATATCAATATTTTCCGGATTATTTTGTTTCACAGCATATCAATCTCTTCCAGTTTTTTTTTTGTTTGTTTGTTTCTCAGCATATCAATCTTTTCTGCTTTTTTTTTGTTTCTCAGCATATCAATCTTTTCTGTTTTTTTTTTTTTGTTTGTTTCTCGGCGTATCAATCTTTTCTGATTTTTTTTCACAGCATATATACCTTTCCAGGTTATTTTGTTTCACAGCATATCAACCTTCTCTGGGTTTTTTTTTTTGTTTCACAGCATATCAACCTTTTCTGGGTTTTTTATTTCTCAGCATATAAATCTTTTCAGGGTTTTTTGTTTCTCAGCATACCAATCTTTTCTGGATTATTTTGTTTCAAAGCATATCAATCGTTTCTTTTTTTTTGTTTGTTTTTTTTTTGTTTCTCAGCATATAATCTTTCCTTTTTTTTTTTTGTTTGATTCTCAGCATATCAATCTTTTCTGGATTATTTTGTTTCAAAGCATATCAATCTTTTCTGGAGGGTTTTTCAAAGCATATCAATCTTTTCTGCTTTTTTTTTTTTCTGTTTCTCTGCATATTTTCTGGGTTATTTCTTTTCTCAGCATATCAATCTCAATCTTTCTGTTTTTTTTTTTTTGTTTTGTTTTTTTGGTTTCTCAGCATATCAATCTTTTCTAGGTTTTTTTGTTTCTCAGCAGATCAATCCTTTCTGTTTTTTTTTGTTTTTTTGTTGTTTGTTTCTCAGCATATCGATTTTTTCTGGGTGTTTTTATTTCTCTGCATATCAATCTTTTCTGGGTTTTTAGTTTGTCAGCGTATCAATCTTTTCTGATTTGTTTTTTTCACAGCATAGAAACCATTTCCAGTTTCTTTTTTTTTTTTTTTTACACAGTGGTCACCACTTATCAAGGCCCGGGAGCCACTCAGGGATAAGGGTTATTGCAAGTACATATCGTTAGTGTGGAGATTTGATGAAGTGTTTACTTAAGGGGGCGGTTCATTAGTAATTTTTTAACGTTGGACTTGAACACATCCAAGTTGTAGTCAGGTGGGAAGCAGGCAGACGGAACAGAGTTCCACAGGCATGCAGTTCTAAGAAAGAAGCTTTGTTCATGGAATCCACGTTTTGATTTAGGCACAGATAAAGAGTGGGGGAAATTTTTCACAGTGGATTCGGCTAGACGGGTGTTTTTCGTGAAAGATTGACGAGGGGAGACCAGAGATTGGAGTTCAGACGAGCTCCTCCATGGAAATAACGATAAAACAAGGATAGGCTCGCAACGTCTCTTCTGTGGGAGAGAGGTTGCAGGGTAGAGAAAAGGGCATCCCCCACTAAGCCACGAAGTCAATTTTGTACTCTACAAGGCAGGATAGGCTGTTTTTAGCAGCTCCTGCCCAGATATGGCAGCAGTATACCATCCGTGGACGTACTTGGCTTTTATATAGAGAATTGCATCAGTAGTGAGATATCTTCTGGAGCGGTGGAAGGATCCCACCATCTTTCCAGCGACCTTGGCAACAGACTTGATGTACGTGTTCCATTTCAGATCAGGAGTAAAGGTCAAACCCAAAAGCTTGTCAAAACACGGGGCCTCTCCCAGACGAGAGCCATCCATCCCAATTGATGTCAGATGGGGATCAGAGCGTTGATGATGTAAGGATAGGAGTTTGGTTTTAGATGCATTAAAGGTAACCAGCCACGTCTTCCCCCACTGAACCACGCGCTCGAGATCATTTGTCATTTACAGCCTTTGATGTGTTGCCGTAGATGGTCGTGTCATCAGCATAGATGTCAACGAATGATTTAAGTATGTGTTTAGGGAGGTCATTGATGTAGATCAAGAAGAGAGTTGGGCCCAGGATTGACCCCTGAGGGACTCCAGCATTAATACTGCAGGCCTCTGATTTTTGTCCATCGACCACTACTCTTATGAGCCTATCAGAGAGAAATGATTTAATGATTGAGAAAACATTTCCAGTTATACCGTAGCTGGAAATCTTATGAAGTAGACCCTTATGCCATACCTTGTCGAAGGCCTTTGATATGTCAAGAGCAATTGCCCTAGAAAGTGAAGCGAGGTACTCGCTGGGCAAAACAACAAACAGCTCACTTAAAATTAATTTTTCAAAAACATTAATAAGAAAACAAATATTTAGAAAAATTAATTAAAAACGAATAATCAGACTCGGCTTGTTATAAGAGGTGTAAATTTATTTGCCCTGGTGTATCACACTCGTGTTTATTTTGAGTCCGAAAAAAAAAGAAGAAGAAATCCTTCCCAACTGGTCAAATGTTTTTGGTGTTAAGTTGGAAAGAAACGATAAATTAATTTTCTTTAGAAAAGCCGTTCGGGTAATCTGTGGAGTGAATAGATAAGAAGAATGTTTTTCTTTTTTTTGTGTGTGGTTTCACCATTGGAACCGGCACAGGGTGTGTCACGCACGAGCGACAGAGCGTGGCAGTAACGCGTCTTACTCCTCTGGTGTTCGTGAGCAAAAAGAGCGTGAGAGACTCCTCGAATTTAGTGCCACAGCTTTTTTTTGTCTTTTTTTTTGGAGCTCTCCAGAAACGGTGAATGTTCAATGTCACTGTCAAAATTAGTTCCGGGGTAGACGATACATACCCCCTTACTAGACAGTATGTCGAACAAAAGAAAGTGGAAAAGTCACTGGGTATACACATCAAATCGGTGAGGACGTTGCACTGATCTGCCCGATCTGGTAGAAGTTGTAATTACTGGTGAATCAAAGTTTCCGTTCTGAACTGCAGTGTTTTGTGTCCGTTTGCGTGCTAGCACATCGTCATCCAGAATAGCTTTCTTCAGGCGATCAACACTGACTGAATCTCGTCTTCCGTCAATGCCGATAACGAAAAACTTTGAGTAGCGTTTCAATACCTTAAAGGGACCGGAATACAGTGTTTGCAGTCGAGCTGTGCCTCCATCGTTTCGAACAAACACATGAGTCCACGATTGTATGTCTTTGGGGACGTGAATGCGTGTGTTCTGTGTTCTCGGGACAACGTTAAAAGGTTTCGCCAAGTATTCCCTCACACGAGAGGTATAACTTGTTGGGTCAGGCATGCGTGTAGGAGTGGTCGGTGCGACCATCTGTCCAGGGAGAGTCAGCGTTGTTCCGTAAATCATTTCGGCAGGCGTAAAGCCAATATCTGCTTTTATGGTGGATCTGATGCCTAATAGAATGAAGGGGAGGTACTCTGTCCACCTGTTAGGGTCGGAATGTGCTCTAATAGCTGCTTTCAACTAACGGTGCTGACACTCGATCATGCCGTTTGCCGCCGGGTGGTACGAGGTAGTCCTTATGTGTTTGCTTCCCAGTAGGCGAGACAACTCAGAAAAAAGATAGGAATCGAATTGTCTGCCCCTATCGGTTGTGATGGTGTGAGGCAAACCATAACGCGATATCCAATGTGTAACCAGGGCTCGGGCAACAGTTTCTGCGGAAATATCTGCGATGGGGATGGCTTCAGGCCATCTAGAGAATCTGTCGATGCAAGTCAATAAGTATGTACAGTTTCTCGAATGTGGGAGTGGACCCACTAAATCTATGTGAACGTGTTGAAATCGTGCCTCAGGGGTTGCGAAGGTAGCAAGGGGACTTTTAATATGCCTCTGTACTTTCGATTTCTGGCAAGGGACGCAACTCTTGGTCCATTCACGAACGTCTCGGTTAATAGCTGTCCAGATGAAACGAGAAGTCACCAGCCAGGATGTGACAAGTTGTGTAATTGAAAGAAGACAGCTCGCCTATGCTTAAGGGGTACATAGGGGCGTTCATGACCGTTTGAAACATCGCACCATATCTTCTCGTTGGAACAAGGTACTGGGACTTGCTTGAAAGTTAGATTTTTGGAGTGACGTAAGTGATTTAGTTCTTCGTCATCCCGTTGGTCGATGGCGATCTGGTGGAGGTCGATCTCGTCAATCGCTTGAATGGCATCGATGTGCATTCTCGACAATGCATCTGCAACTACGTTCTCCTTCCCTCTGATATACTTGATATCCGCAGTAAATTGTGATATGAAATCCAAATGGCGAGCTTCCCTGGGTGAGTGTTTTCCGGGCTTGGCAAGCAAAGCATGTGATAACGGCTTGTGATCCGTAAAAAGCGTAAAAGTGGATCCTTCCAACATGTAACGAAAGTGTTTAACTGCGCAGTATGCGGCCAAAAGTTCCCTGCTGAAAGTGCTGTATTTGGTTTCAGCATGCTGAAGACGCTTTGAGAAAAAAGCTAGTGGTTGCCAAGTATTATCCACTAATTGTTGCAGTACACCTCCAATGCCAACGTCGGATGCATCGATGGATAAAGTTAGGGGTGCATCTATACGGAGAAAAAAACAACATTGTCGCTTCTGTTAATGCCTGCTTGACCTTATCGAAGGAACGTAATTCCGTTTCGCTTAATGTAATCATCTCATTTTTTTTTTTTTATTTCTGAGTACGTTGGTTAATGGCTGCGCGATTTCAGCACAATGGGGCACGAAACGTCGATAGAAATTAATTAAACCGAGGAACTCTCGAAGTTTACGAAGTGAAGTGGGAGCTTGGTAATCGACTATAGATTGGACTTTCTCTGGAAGGGGATGGATACCTTCTTTGTCGATTAAATGGCCGAGAAACGAAAGTGAAAAAACTCCAAACTCGCATTTTTGAGGGTTAATAATAACGCCATAATCTGTCAATCTGTGAAATAACTGCTGCAGATGCTGTAAGTGTTCACGTTCTGATGCACTTGCCATGAGGAGATCATCGATATATGCATAGACGAACGGTAGTCCTCACAAAATTGCGTCGATAAAGTGTTGAAAAGATTGCCCTGCATTACGTAATTCAAAGGGCATGCGTAAGAATTCGCAAAGGCCGAAAGGAGTTGTGATCGCAGTTTTAGAAACATCCTCTGGGTGTACGGGAATCTGGTTGTATGCGCAAACAAGGTCGATTTTGGAGAATACTGTTTTTCCGTGAAGCGAGTTAGAAAAGTCTTGCAGATGCGGAATAGGGTAATTGTCTGGAGTAGTGCGACTGTTAAGTGCGCGGTAATCCCCACAAGGGTGCCATTCGCCGGCTGATTTTTTTAGCACCATGTGGAGTGGCGATGACCAGTTGCTATTAGAGGGTCGAATAATGCCTAAATCCAACATGTGCTGAAATTCTTGTTTAGCCGCCCTTAAACGATTGGGTTTAAGTCTGCGCGGACGCATGCTCACAGGCGGTCCCCTTGTTTGGCTATGATGAGTGACATCGTGTTTAACTTTGTCACCGTTAAACGTAGGACGAGTTAATTCCGGGAAACCTCGCAGCAAATCTGTATACGGATCCGTGGTGTCTTTACATATAACTGGGCTGATCTCGGTTGACCCACTGATTATGCCTTGCACAGAACGTCCAGTGTTATTATCAATGAGTTTGCCGCATTTGACATCTACAAGGATGCCGAAATGGTGCAGAAAATCCGCCCCTAAAATCGGAACGGGTAGCTTTGCAATGATGAAGACCCAAAATAGTGCGCACTGTAATCCAAGATTTAATGTTATCGATGTCTCTCCGTAAGTAGGGATGGAGGAGTGATTCACTGTGTGTAGAAATAAGTTTGATTGAGGACGATTCTCTTTCACAAACTTCTTAGGGATGATACTGACTTCCGCACCGGTATCAACGAGAAATCGTATACCAGTGGTTCTATCAGTCACGTACAGGGTGCGACGAATGTTGTTCTTGCCAGGAGTGTCTGGCCTGGGCGTTTCCTGAGAGACGTTTCTTCGTATATGAACATGGCTGGTGGCATCGGTAAGCTCTTTCACCGAAACGCGCGTGGTACTTGCAGAGCCCACCGCTGTTCTGAGTGCTGCTAAATCGCCGGGGACGGACTCGCTCAGTGGGGTGCTTATGCATTTTTGGTTTGAGCTCGAGGCCACGTAACTGTTCACTCAGGTCGTGAATCATTTGAGCCTGTCGCTCTAGTTCCTCGCGTATATCCGTGGAGGGGTTTACGACATTAGGCAGGGCATCGTTAGAGCTGTGCGTGTGAACTGGGGCTATGGAAACGGTCACGTCCATAATTTTGTCAGCTAGGTCCGCTAGCTCCTCAACGGTTGTGGAGTTATTCGAAGAGGCGAGTATCATTTGAATACTTGATGGCAGTCTATTGACGAAAAGTTGTTTAAGTATGTCCGGTGGTAGTGAGTTCTCACCCATCAACAGCTTCATACGTCTGAGTAACTGAGACGGTTTCCGATCTCCGAGTTCTTCTACGAGAAGTTGACGAAGGCGTTTCTGCTGTGAATCGGTTGTCCTACAAATCAATTCCGATTTGAAATAATCGTAGCTGATCGATCCAGGGGGTGGCATGATCAGGTCACGAACCTCCGCCATTACTTCATGCGTTAATGCGGCCACCACGTGGTTGAATTTTGTCCCATCACTTAGGATCCTTTGCGTGTAGAACTGGGCCTCTACGTGTGCGAACCATAATGTTGGATCGTGCGTCCAAAAAGGAGGAATCCTCAAAATAGCCTGAGTAGCCGTCGTTGAAGGAAGCGCCTCACTGTCCATCGTGGGGAACGCGTTGAAGAGAACGATGACCGCAGAAAATCTCTGTGAGATCCTTTACGCCTAGAAAAACCGATGTGCTGCTAAGGTCGACATGTATGTCATTCGGCGTGTACGTGGTCGCTGAGAAATTTCCCTTGTGCGATTACAGGTAATTCTTCCTTATTGATAATATCCACAATTCCTTGTGTGTTCTGCCAAAGTCTGACGAAAAAAAGGGGTCACCAGTGAAGTGAGGTGCTCGCTGAGCAAAACAACAAACAGCTCACTTAAAATTAATTTTTCAAAAACATTAATAAGAAAACAAATATTTAGAAAAATTAATTAAAAACAAATAATCAGACTCGGCTTGTTATAAGAGGTGTAAATTTATTTGCCCTGGTGTATCACACTCGTGTTTATTTTGAGTCCGAAAAAAAAAGAAGAAGAAATCCTTCCCGACTGGTCAAATGTTTTTGGTGTTAAGTTGGAAAGAAACAATGAATTAATTTTCTTTAGAAAAGCCGTTCGGGTAAGGAGCGGAGTGAATAGATAAGAAGAATGTTTTTCTTTTTTTTGTGTGGTTTCACCATTGGAACCAGCACAGGGTGTGTCACGCATGAGCGACAGAGCGTTGCAGTAATGCGTCTTACTCCTCTCGTGTTAGCGAGCAAAAAAAGCGCGAGAGACTCCTCGAATTTAGCGACACGGTTTTTTTTTGTCTTTTTTTTTGGAGCTCTCCATAAACGGTGAATGTTCAATGTCACTGTCAAAATTAGTTCCGGGGTAGACGCTACAAAAGGAAGCCTTTGTCAAGAGATTCACTAATCCTGCGAGATATAACCGTCAGCACATCTGCGGTAGATCTTGCAGAGCGGAAACCATATTGTGTGTCACTAAGAAGGTTGTTTCTGCTGAGGTGGTTGACTATTTTTCTATTTAATATGGATTCCAGCAACTTACTCATAACACACAGGAGACTTATTGGTCTGTACTGAGAGGGAGATGACTTATCACCTGAATTCTTAAATACAGGGCAAACTGATGAGGTCTTCCAGGGAGTCGGAAAGCACTTCTCCTTAAGGCAGCGCTTAAACAGTTTCATAAGTATGGGAGCAAGTTCTGGTTGAAGCTTTTTTAACACTATAATTGGGATGCCGTCTGTAATGTACGTAGGTACACAGGGGACGCTAACAGGGGGAACACCAGAAAACGGGCGGTGCACAAAAAAGACAGCATGTAGATACTTGCGGTCGGCTCTTGGCTGAATAAAGTCTTAAAACAAACTCGGCATTTGCGTTCTCAGTGAGAAACACCACATGGCGACGAGGATGAGATCATTTCTCATAAAGGGGAAAGTTATTTAAACTTTTTCTCCGAAAAACATCGCGTTTAATAGAAATTAAATAGCGACATATTTCTACCTGCACACACGCATTTTAAAAACATGACGTCTTATGGTAAAATCGACGAATTCTCGCCGAGTGGAGGTGATTGGGGCACATACTCAGAAAGATTGGAGTATTATTTCGAGGCTAACGGAATACAAGATCCAGGAAAGAAAAAGGCCATCCTTCTTTCTGTTTGTGGTGGTGAAACATTTTCTCTGCTGAAGGATCTCGTTACGCCACACAGCTTAAAAGACAAAAGTTATGAGGAACTCTCGCACTCGTTAAAAGAGCACTGCAACCCAACACCGTCCGTAATTGTTGAGCGATTCAACTTTTACATGTGCCGCCAACAATCAGGTCAGTCCATTTCGGATTTTATTGCTCATTTAAAAAAAATTACAAAGTTTTGTGAGTTTGGAAATAAGATAGAAGAGATGTTGAGAGATTTGCTCGTCGTTGGATTGATGGATGACCGAATCCGTCGGCGACTGCTTTCCGAGAGGAAACTAACATTTCCTTATGCCCGACAGATAGCTCTTGCCATGGAAAGTGCAGACAGGAATGTTAGTGACATGGCAGCCTGTTCAACGTCCAATTTTACAATACAGACGAAAGTCAACCAGGTTGAACGGCCTACTCCACTATGGAGACAAAAACAAAGACCATGTTTCCGATGTAATGGAAAACATTACCCAGACTCCTGTCGTTTCAAAGAGGCAACGTGTAATTTTTGTCACAAAACCGGTCACATTTCGCCAGCCTGTTTGACCCGGAAGTACAACAACAAAGCTGTAAATCGTAAAACCCACAAGGTCACCAGTGAAGAACCAGTAGACGAAGATACAGGCAGCGACTGCACCTCGGTGCATAGGCTGTTTAACCTGCCAGCAAATAGCAAAACCGAGCCCCTGAACGTGTTGGTGGGCATAAATGGTCGCAATGTCGAGATGGAGATCGACACCGGAGCTGCTGTTTCATTGATCAGCCGCAATGCATTTGAAAAACTATGGTGTGAACCTGATAAGCTGGTACTTAAGCCTATGTTACAGAAACTAGCAACCTACATGGGAGAAAGTATCATGCCGTGTGGTATGTGTCAAGTGTCGGTAGACTATGATGGCCGACAGTTTCGTCTGCCATTAGTGATTGTTCCTGGTTCTGGCCCTGCACTTCTTGGTAGAAACTGGTTACGAGTAGTGCAACTCAGCTGGAAACGCATCCATCAGCTGAAAGCAGTAAATGCTACACCTGCAATTGAAGACATTATTGCAAAATACCCCGATGTTTTCAAGGATGAATTGGACGCACTGAAGGGTTTCACAGCAGAACTTAGTGCTGACCCGAAAACAAAGCCCATATTCTGCAAGGCTTGACACGTGCCCTTTGCATTGCGTGAAAAGGTTGACAAGGAGCTGGATCGACTAGAGTCTCTGGGCATTATCGAACCAGTACAATACTCAGAATGGGCTGCCCCTATAGTAGCAGTTGTCAAAACTGACCAAACAATACGGTTGTGTGGAGATTATAAAACTACAATAAAAAAATGTTCAAATCTCGACCAGTACCCTATCCCCAGGATTGATGATTTGTATGCAAAATTGGTGCAGGGAAAGAAATTCACCAAGCTTGACTTGAGATCAGCATTCCTGCAGGTTCCGTTAGAGGAAAACTCAAAGCAGTACCTTACAATCAATACACCACGGAGTCTCTACAGGTTCAACCGCCTCAGTTTTGGAGTAAAATCAGCTCCTGGTATCTATCAACACTGTATGGACAATTTGTTGGCAAATGAACCACATGTCGTATGCTATCAGGACGACATACTAATTACAGGATCATCAGATGCAGAACACTTGAGCACCCTTGACCGAGTGTTAGGGAAACTCTCAGAATCTGGTCTCCGCATTCGTCTGGACAAGTGCAAGTTCATGGCACCCTCCGTAACCTACTTAGGTCATTGGATTGACTCCGAAGGCCTTCACCCTACAGTAGAAAAGATCCGTGCCATCCGGGATGCACCAGCCCCACGCAATGTGACCGAACTTAAGGCTTTCTTGGGCTTATTCCAGTTCTACGCTAGGTACGTCCCCAACGTCGCAGATATGTTGGGCCCCCTCTATTATCTACTGCGGAAAGGTGTCTCTTGGACATGGGGCACCCCCCAATTAACAGCTTTTCAGCGAGCCAAAGATGCATTGCAGACCACAAATGTTCTGGTTCACTATGACCCGAAGAAGGAACTGGTACTGACCTGTGATGCCAGTCAATATGGTGTCGGAGCTGTTTTGTCGCACATCTTTGCTGACGGTTCAGAGAAACCTGTTGCTTTTGCTTCGAGAACAATGTCACCGGCTGAGAAAAATTATAGTCAGTTGGACAAGGAGGGACTGAGTATTATCTTTGGGGTTAAAAAGTTTCATCACTACTTATTTGGACGTGCATTCCGTATCATTACAGATCATAAGCCACTTATCAGCCTCTTTAGCCCAACAAAGCCAACATTGGACACCCTGCCACCAAGAATAATACGTTGGTCACTGTTGATGAGTGCTTACGATTACACAATAGAATATAGGCCTGGTTCACACATCGTCACTGGCGATGCAATGAGTCGTCTTCTCCTGCAGGAAGCGTTAGATGTCCCAACACCAGGCTGCATTATACATCTCATGGATCCCCTGGACAATTCCACCGTTGACTCGACTGACATTTGTGCTCATACACGCAAAGACCCCATCCTCTCTAAGGTTGTTCAAGCCACACAACATGGAGGGTGCAATCTCCCACATCATGCTCCGTATTTACCATTTCACGCTCGTAAAAACGAACTAAGTGTTGAAAGGGGGTGCCTGCTGTGGGGTTCACGAGTGGTAATTCCCCACCATCTCAGGCAGAGAGTGTTGGACGAGCTTCACCAATGCCACCCTGGCATAGTCAAGATGAAGGCCCTCACCCGGACCTATGTATGGTGGCCTGGGATAGATGCTGACATCGAAAAAAGGTGAACAACTGTTACCCTTGTCAGTGCTCCAGAAGCCTACCTGCTAAGGAACCACTACACCCCTGGGAATGGCCAGCTGAACCTTGGCAGCGGGTTCACGTTGATTATGCCGATTACAATGGCCAATACCTGCTTGTCATTACGGATGCACATTCAAAATGGGTTAATGTCTATACCACAAGTGCAGCTACTTCAGCCACTACAATTGAAAGGTTGAGGCTCTGTTTTGCTACTCATGGTCTCTCGCACATTGTTGTCAGTGATAATGGCCCATGCTTCACCAGTTCAGAATTTGCAGAGTCATGAAACGGAATGGTATCAGACACAAATTTGTCAGTTCACATCATCAGGCATCAAATGATCTAGCCGTACGCTCAGTTGGGCTGGTTAAAACGCTATTAAAAAAATGTCGGGAGTGTCACGCTGTGTTAGCTCGTGTTGTGTGGTTGGTTAATAGAGAGAAACGAAAAGACGCGTGTTGTTAGTTTTAAGTATAGAATATGGAGGCCTTTATTTCCAGTGCGCATGCGTGGTTGTTACAAAACAAGGATTGTCATGAAACGAAATGATAACGTTGTTACAAAACTAGGATTGTAACGAAGCGAAACGATAACATCGTTACATCCCCCCTTTACCAATATGAAGATTATGATATTGAGCATATTCAATATATGATAAAAGGTAAGAGCTAATTCAGGGTAGACTGCCTGAATAGCTACAGCGAAGCAGGGGATTATTCTGCCCCATGAATTGCTTGCTATACTTCTCTAGAAAATGTTCACAAGTTCATTTTTGATGGTGGTCGTACCATCCTGCCACTGCGAGTGTATTGTTGGGAGTCTCTTTGTGGAGACTGAGTTGTACATGCAGGTGGTTCTGCAAATGTTACATGCTTTGGCGTTTGTGGTGGTGTTGGCCTTATTGGAGCACTCCTAATATGCTGCCGGTTTCTCCGTATCATATATCCGTTTGCAGTTTGTAGGAGATATGATCGGGGACCATCTGCTTGAGAAGCTACGGTTGCTAAGTCCCAGTTTCCGTGTGTAGGGTTTTGTGCTCTTACCCTCTGGCCAGGATATAAAGGTGGTAGGTCTTCCTTGAGCGCATGCTGGTCAAAATATTTCTTTTGCTTGTGTTGCCTTTGTTTAAAAGCATCATATATTTGATCCTGATCTTGGTGGTTGTTTTCTATTTTTGTTGCAATTGGTGATTGGATTTGTCAACCCATAAGTAGTTGTGCGGGGCTGGGTATGGCGTTTGAGATAGGTGTGCAGCACCAGTGCAATAATGCAATTTCGGGTGTTGTCCTAGATTGCTTGGCTTTTTTGAGGATGGTCTTGATGGTCCTTATCTGGCACTCTATGAAACCATTTCCCTGTGGTCTTCGAGGTGAGGTGGTCTGATGGTTGAAACCCCATTCTGTGGCAAATTCGTGGTAAAGGGCGCTTGAGAAGTGCGGCCCGTTATCACTAACCACTTTTGACGGTATACCAAACTCCGTGAAGGTTTGTTGCGTTATTTTTATGACAACACTGCTTGGTGAGTGGACAGGTAACTGTTTGATAACAGGGTACTTGGAGTAGTAGTCTGCTATGATCAGCCATTGATGTCCATGGAGCTCGAAAAGGTCTGTTCCAACTACGTCCCATGGCTTTGTCGGAATGTCGTGCTGCAGAAGAGGCTCTGACATTTGTGATGGCTGATGTTGTTGACAGATGCTACATGAGCTTGTGAATTGTTCGATGTCTCTGTTTATATTTTTCCAATAGACAGTGTCTTTGGCTAGGAGTTTGGTTTTCTCTTGTCCTAAGTGAGCGGTGTGGAGTTGCTTTAGGATATCTTCTTGGAGGGTCTGAGGAATGACAATTTGTTGTCTTTTAAGGATAAGGCCGTCATCAATTGATAGCTGATCTCTTAGGCTCCAGAATTCTCTGATATCGGTAGGCAGTTGCTTGATTGTCTCAGGCCATCCCATGACAATGGTATCTCTTAGCTGATTAAGCAGAGGGTCAGCTGTTGTGCAGTCTCTCAGTTTTTCAATGCGGTCAGCAGAGAAACGAATGGTGTCAACTCGAACATCCAGATCGATAGGGTCTGAATTACCAGGTGATGGCAGGCGTGATAACCCATCAGCCAATATGTTTTCGGATCCCTTGTTGTAGGATAATCTGAAATTATATCCCTGTAGCTGGATGAGCATTCGTTGTAGGCGAGCTGGAGCTGAGGTGAGAGGTTTGTCAATGATCATGACAAGAGGTTTGTGATCAGTGACAATTTGGAAACCATGACCGTATAAATATGTGTGGAATCTATGTGTGCCAAACACGATTGCCAGTAGTTCTTGCTCGATACATGCGTATCGTTGTTCTGTTTGTGTCAGACTTTTGCTTGCGTATAAGACAGGCATTAAATTGCCAGCTGAGTCTGGTTGTAGAAGTGCTGCTCCTATTCCATGAAGACTTGCGTCACAGTGTAAGTAGATTGGGCGCTTAGGGTCAAAGTAGTGAAGCAGGGACGTTTCAGACACTTCACTCTTCAGGTTTTGAAAACCGTCTGGTGGTGTGGCTCCCATTGGAATTCTGACTCTTTGTGAAGTAAGTCACGTAATACAGTGGTTTTTGAGCTGAAATCCTTAATAAAGCGGGATAGGTATGTCATTACACCTAGAAACTGTTGCAGTTCTGTTTTATTGCGTGGTTCTGGCATTTCCTGTAGGTCTCGTACCTTTGCTGGGTCAGGTTTCATTCCAGAATGGGTGCATATATTTCCGAAGAAGGAGATTTCCTGGCATTTTATCTCGCATTTCTTGGAATTCATTGTGAGGCCCTCTTGTGTGGCGACTTCCATGAGGTGCCTTAGGTTGTTGTCATGTTCACGTTCTGTTGAGCCATATACAACAATAGCGTCCGCTATACCGCATGCTCCTGTGCACTTCTCAAGTATTCTGTCCATCTCGAGCTGGTAGATGTCTTGGCTCACGTTTAAACCAAAGGGAAGTCGTTGGAAGCAGTACCTTCCAAATGGTGTTTGAAAAGTAGTCAGGATCTGGCTTTCCTGGTCAAGCTTTATAGACCAGTATCCTGCCTTAGCATCCAGTTTTGAGAAGTATTTTGCACCTGCAAACCGGTGATTGAGTTCCTCAACTGTTGGGATTTGATGATACAGCCGCATTAGGGCTTTGTTTAGTGCCCTTGGGTCTAAGCAGACCCTTATTGTGTTGTCGCGTTTGGTTACATATGTAAGGGAGCTTACCCAGTCAGTTGGCTCCTCAATACGACGAATGACATTCTGTGACTCCATCTTGTTTAGTTCAGCCTTGATCTTCTCCCACATGGCTATTGGCGTTCTTTTTGGTGTGTCTATGTGGCATGGAGTGTTAGGGTTGACAGTGAGCTTGTGTGTTTTCTTGAACTCGCCAATGCGGTCGAATCTGTCGGGGTATAAACGCATCAGATCATCTATGCCGTTGAGAGGTTGTTGCTGAACGGATATGGCACAGTTCATTGTCACAACGTTGAAGGCTACAGATGTTGGCAGGCCCAGTATAGCTGGTCCTGGAGTGTTGACCACATAAAATTGAGTGTTGAGCCATGAAGAGTTCTTGTATTTGCACCTGATGTTTGTGGTGCCATGGCATTTTATTTCAGTGTTGTTGTATGCTGTCAGTACGCATTTCGTTGGGTTTAGTGATCCAGTTATTGGGTTTCCGTCTTCGTTTATGGCGGAGGGGCACATACTGCGGAATATGCGTAAAGGTAGTGTGTTTGCCTGTGCACCCGTGTCTACCTTCAGTTTGAGGCTGTGCATACCTGGGTGGTCTGTCAATATAACGTTGATATTGACAAACGCTTCATTTTGTGTTGTTTTTTGTTTGTGCAGTGGATGTTCACTGTTAATAGTGCTGAATGTGAGGTGCTCCATCGCCGCATGTAGTTTTGTTGTGCCTCAGTCATCATGTTCAGCAACGCTGTCGACTTTTCGGCCTGTTCCATGTTGTCTGTGCCTTGGCTGGCTGCGGCCTTTGTGCCAGGATTTTTCTCATTTCCTTGGTCTGAGTCTCGCTGAGAAGCACAATTTGGCCCAATGGCCCATTTTCTCGCAGGAGCTGCATATGTTGTTCTTGGCAGGGCAATGCTCCTTGCCAAAACGGTGGTCCCGTCCACAATTTTTACACAAGTTGCTGGTATTTCTGTTGCCTTCCTGGCATTTGCGACCACCGCGATTTATGGTGTCTATCTGTGACAGGCCATGTAGTTGGTGTATTTTGTTTATATACACGGCTGAAGCCTCATATGTGCGTGCTAATTTCACAGTCTCTTCTAATGTGTAGCCCTTCGGCTTGTTCAGCAGTTCTTTTTGTAAGTCCGGTATAGGCGTGTTGGCTATCAGTATCGTTCGTTCATTTCATGGGCTGTGAAATCGCATTTCTTCGCCTGTAAGCGACACCTGTTTAGAAATATGTCTGTCGTCTCGGTAGGTTTTTGTTAGTATCTACTGAGTTCGAGCCTACATATACGGTGGTTGGTTGCCGGTTCCAGCTGCTCCAAAAATGCGTTGAAAATTTTGATGGCGTCTCTCCGGTCTTCGTTTGACATAGACCAACTGTTGTATCTACGAATTCCTTCCTCGCCAGTTGCGAGTAGAATGATAGGCACTTTCTCTTCTTCTTTAGTTCCCTTCGCTGTGAAATAAAGTTCCAAACGTTGTTGGAATATCTTGAATGACTCTGCAGTGTTAGGCGAGTCCCAGTCGAGAATGGGAACTGGTATCGATATATTAGCCATAGTAGTAGTAGTGTTGTTGCAAGCTTCAACGAGCATGTGTGTGTGTGTTTTACGAAGTTTTGGTTCGAAAAGAAAAGAGAAAAAAAAAAATATAATGTCTTACTTTTATCGTTGTTTTATTTTATTTTTCCCTTCATCTCGCCGCTGTCACCATGTCACGCTGTGTTTGCTCGTGTTGTGTGGTTGGTTAATAGAGAGAAACGAAAAGACGCGTGTTGTTAGTTTTAAGTATAGAACATGGAGGCCTTTATTTCCAGTGTGCATGCGTGGTTGTTTTTTTTTTCTTTGTTTCAAAGCATATAACTCTTTTCTGGGTTATTTTGCTTCAAAGCATATCAATCTTTTATGTTTTTTTTTGTTTCTTAGCATATCAATCTTTTCTGTTTTTTTTTTTTTTGTTTCAAACATATCAACCTTTTCTTGATTATTTTGTGTCAAAGCATATAAATCTTTTCTGTTTTTTTTTCGTTTCTCAGCATATCAATCTTTTCTCTTCTTTTTTTTTTGTTTCAAAGCATATCAGTCTTCTCTGGGTTTTTTTGTTTCTCAGCATATCAACTTTTTCTGGATTATTTTGTTTCACAGCATATCAACTTTTTCCGGGTTTTTCTGTTTCACGGCATATCAACCTTTACTGGATTATTCTGTTTCACAGCATATCAACCTTTACTGGATTATTTTATTTCACAGCATATCAACATTTTCTGGGTTATTTTGTTTCACAGCATATCAACCTTTTCTGGCAATTTTTGAAAAAGAGTTTTTATGATTCAAGTTCCTTATATTTTCAAATATTAATTCATGTTGTTTGTTTTGGTTGCTTTTTAGTGGATTTTGTTTTTGTTTTTGGCTTTGCAGGATATGAATGAGTTTTGCAACGGGAAAGAAAAAGATCGAAAGCATAAATGTTTGGTTCATTTTGGGTGCATCAGGAAGCTGTAGTTAATAACAAGGACAACCGCAAAGAAGTCTCACTGTAACATTGAATAAACAACTTTATTTGCCATCCTTGTTATTAGCATGTACATTAGAGAGAAACAGGTTAGTAGGTGGAAATATTCTTGCGTAAAGATAGATTTAATATATTGCCGGCTTATTGACGAGAGAACAGTTCCATTTACACATGTTTATGGCTAGTAGTCGTTTGGGCGAAGGAGGCTGGTTAAAGAAGAAAGAAAGGGAAAAGTATTCAATGTGTTTATGTGTTGTCATGGGTGTGTGTGTGTGTCGGTGTATCGATGAGAGCAGTTCTGCAGTATGATCAACAAAGTTCATGTGAGTACCATACGTGAAACAAATGGGAGTTAGAAGGTAACCAAGTTAGCTTGTTGTACTCATGTTCGGCCTGGGGCCAAAGCCTCAGACTAATGTCTGCTGCCAGCTGGAGCCAGGAAGTAAGAGAGTAAGAGAGAGAAAGTGTTCTTGGTTTTACCTTTTATACACTCGGTCACATGATTGAGAGCTGGCTTGTAATTGGACAAGCCAGGGAAAAAATGGATTTCAAATCTTGAGCTGTGAGAATTAGATTTGAAATCCATTTTTTCCCTGGCTTGTTCAATCACAAGCTAGGGAAAAAATGGATTTCAAATCTTGAGCCGTGAGAATTAGCTCCTGTCTGTGATTGTAGCAAGTTTCGGTTGCTACAAAACCAGTAGCGAAGTGGGGAAGAAAGAAAAAAATGGGGAGAGGAAGTGATTGATGTTTTTGTTTAGGGTTTTGCATAACGTGATTAAGTATGGAACAGTATGTGATAGCTTGCCAGACGGGAGTGTGTGTGCAAGCTTGACAGTAGCCTTCTGGTTATTGATAGTGTAGGAAGACAGTGTGTGGTGGCTGAGTATGTTCTGACCAATCAGGATGGGAATGTCTGCTGTTGTGATCAGTGCGTCGATGTCGCGGAAAGCGGGGGAAGTACCGTCACCCAAGGTAATGTCACAGGTGAGCTTGCCCAAAATAGAGATGTTCACTCCAATTCCCCTGATTCATATGTCGGATCTGGACATGTGCTTTTTCGCATCTTCAAGTAAGCGAGAAATGGGGATGATACAAGTTGTGCATCCGGAATCCAGCATGCCCATATCGGAGAACATGATGCCATTGCTGTGGAAGTTGATCTTGACAAGGGGTGATCGGAGATTAGGTTGGATTTGGAGGTTAAATGTGTGATGATGATTAGTGGAGTCGAGGACCTGCGAATGAGTCATCACATCTCGCTCGGTCCCAATTGAAAATCCAGTTCATTGAAGAGCGTTGCATGTTCACAGCTGTTCTGATCACTATCTGTCCCAGGTAAACTGGTGTCAGTGGTCGCTATGTGTGCTTGAGCATGGGGAGGGTGAAAATACGGACACCTGTCGCCCATGAAGCATGCACGGCCTTGTAAAAAGTTTCTGCACACTGCCTGTTGGCCAGGTTGACCAGTGCCTTTTCTTGCCTGGTTGTGCTTCATGTTGGAGGAGAGGCCGGTCCGATCGTTTCTATTGCCAATGGATGGGTTGTTTCCATGCGTTCGGTGCAGTTGCTTATTTAACTCTAGTAGCTGTAGCTTTACGTCGGTTAATACCTTGTCACTTTTGAGGCTTGTCAGAATGTGTAGGGTGGCTCGCCATTAATGCATTGGTTTCATCGGCAGTGGTAATGTCCGTTTTGATGCCACGATCAAGATAGCGTTGGGCATCACTGGCTATACCATCCACAGTGTAGTGTCTGTCCATGGTTTTCACGAGGTGTGGGTAGATGTTGGGTGCCCATGCCTTGATCTTTCGCTCATGAGCATGGCCCCCATTAAGGAAAAAGCCGTTTTGGCTGACATCTCAGCATTTTGATTGTCCGACTTAAATTTGGCCATGATATGGACTGTAGCCTCTTGGATTGTGTTTTCCAGTCGGCCTGCAAAATCAGTGAGCTTCTCTCCCTCATGGTGCTGAAGCTCCCACGCTCTGCTCAGATACTGAAAACTCATCATTTGGCTACCGTGGGTGGAGATGAGGTAAGCCTTTAGTTCCTCGAACGATGATGTGGACTGTCTTCCATCTGCTGGAATATGCCTTTGTTAAGGAGCTGTTTTGCCAGCTTAACAAACTCCTTCTCCATCGCTGGATATTCCCTTAACTCTGGCTTAATAAGCATGGTGTAAGCCGTGTTAAGGTCAGTAATGAAGCGGTTGACATTGTTACCTGGTTCAAAGGTCCGGATGGATTTTGTGGCATCCCGAAGTGACTGGTGTCGTAGTAAAAGTTCATAGTGAGTGGTGTGTTGTGGCGACGTGTGTGACTGGTCGAGTGCAGTAGTTTGCAGGGCAGCTAAAAGTTCATGGAGGTCTGTTTTCAGTTCATCGATGATTAATTGTGTACATGGGTTATCGGCAAGCTCCATGTCGATTTTCGTTTGGAGAATTGCTGCTTTTTGTTGCTTAATGAGTTCTAGGATCTCTGATCGAGAAGTGTGCAGCAAATCAAGAATGGAATATTCTTGTTTTGCTGCACACTTGACACCAGTGTTATATTCTATGCATTGTGGGCGAGAAATGCGTATGGTTGCAAAAACAAGAATACGATAACTGAGTAAGTTGAACATATATTTATTTACCACAAATCAAATGAGGTATTGTTTGAATCCTTTCCCGGCATCTATAATAGCCACAATAAAGTCTTGTTAAGTGGTAAGGGTCGTCTAGAGGCGAGAGAAGGGTTTAGAGATGGCTCATCTGTTAAAATGTGGTTGTTCTGTGACACGGGATATAGGCATGGCTTGTCTGATAGTGACGTTGTGGAGATGACGTGTGATACGGCAACTATCGAATAAACACAAAAGCACACAATAAAATACCCTTCACTTGTGAATAGAAGATCCTGTAGCGGCTGCGATTTTCCGGTCAGCCACGTGTTGCCTTTTTTCCTTCTTTTTTTTAATTTCCCTTTTCGGAAATTCCGCCCGGACTACCCCGCAGATGTTCAAAATCTCCTTTTCTCCACGCTCGAGATGGCAAAAACTTCCGTTTCTCGCATCAGAGCAAGATCTCATCCTGTAACAGAGGGCACTGGGACAGGTAGTTGGAAGTCAGAGGGCACAGGAAAGGGTAACTGCCCATCAATCGTCTCTGGAATGAACAGCTAGACGTCTGGGCACTGGAACTTAATAGCTGGATGTCAAAGGGCACTAGGACAAGTGGCTGGATGTCAATGGGCTCTGGATTGGGTAACTAGACATCAGTGGGCTCTGGAACAAATGGCTAGACGTTAGCAAGAACTGAAAAGGGTAACTGGACGTCAATGGGTTGTGGAACGGACAGCTAGACGTCAGTGGCCACTGGAACAGGGAAGCTAGAAGTCAGTGGGCATTGAAACATATAGCTGGACATTAGCGAACACTGGATAGGATAACTGGATGTCAGTGGATCCCGAGGATGCAGGACGCGCTGGAGTGAGCCAAAATTTGCTGGTTGTAGAGGGTAGTCTGAGAAGGCGGGCAAGCTGGCAGTAATAGTATGCATACAGGTAGTTTGTGGTGTTAGTTTGTGAAAGTTATCCCTGAAAAAAGCTGTTTGAACTACTTCTGCTACTACTGCTGAGACCCTTTGGCTGCTGGGCTCAAACAGCTTGACTGGGTACATCACTGCCACAATTTGGGAGGCTTCCTGCTCCTTAACCGGATTGAAAATTTTTTGCTAAAAATGCCCTTTCTTTATGAAAGAGTGTTGATGTAACAGGAATGCTCTCAATAAACAAATAAATAATTCCCAACGGAACTTGTCACAATCAAAAGAGTTTCAGGTATTTAATGACTGTGTCTATATTAATTTCAGTTCGGAATTAAACATCTACTGTTTTTTGTTTAATTGTGAAAAGTTAAGTTTTATGTTTCTTTTCTTTCGTTAGTAATTAAAAAGGAAAATGTGTAAGTCATGTGGCTTTCTTCCATCAAACGTAGCCATTGTTTGCTAAAATGAAAGTGATGACTCAACACACTGCGACAAGGCCCTCTCCCTGAATCAATTAGAAATAAGTGTACGTTTTGTATTTCTTTGGGAAGGTTACTTTTCTCCTTATGCAGATCTTGGTTGGAGGGGTGGATGCTTCTGGAGTTTACTCTGGCCTTTGTTGTGTTGAGTACGATTGTGTGCTTGTTAGGGTAGATTTGGCTTATGCGTGGATTGTGACTGGTTCTGTCGGCTGTGGTGTTTTTACCAGAAAGTCTAGTTTGGCCCTGTTGATGGAGATGATGTTCATTGGGTTTCCTCGGTCAATAGTGAGATGTTTCTTTGATTGTTTTAAAACTCTAAAAGGACCCTGATATGATTGTGTCAGTAGTCTCTTGACCACATCATTTCAGATGAAGAAATTCACAGTCCTGTAGCTGTTGTGGGATGTGAGTAGTTGATGATGGTTACCTGGTTGGCGTATACTTCAGTTGGGCTATTTTATGGCGTAGTTCCTGAGTGAAGGGACTTGCATTACTGAGCTTGAGCATGGTGTCATCAAAAATATTGGCTGGGTAAAGTGAATGCTATGCCAAGAATTATTTCAACTGGAGTACAACCTAGGTCTTCTTTGAATGAGTTGCAGATTGACAAGAAGATTAGAGATAACCTGTCTACCCAGTTGCTGGTAGGATGTTGTGGTTAGAGAAGCTTTTAGTGTCCAGTGGAACCTTTCCACAAGACCGTTGGATGCAGGGTATGGTAAGCGGTGGTCTTGATGTGTTTGACACTAAGCAGTTAAGTGAATTTTTGAAAGAGTAAGAATTGAAATTGTGCACAGTGGTTTGTGGTGATGGTGATGCTGGAATTCCGAATATTGCAATTCACTCCTGAAGGATGGTCTTTGCTATAATGTTAGCTGAGGTATCTCTGACGAGCACTACTACTGACTACCTGGAGACATAGTAAACCATTGTGAGGAGGTACTGGTAATCCTGGTACATTGAGAGAGGTCCAGCTATGTTAATATGGATGTGGCTGAAACGTGCATCAGGATTGCTGAATGTGTCTGGTTTGGATTTTGTGTGATGGTGTACTTGTATATCATTTTTGGCATTCAAAGCATGTTGCTACCCAATTATGGATGTCAGTGTCTATGTTGGGTCAAACAAAATGATTGGTGATGAGTTTGACTGTAGAGCATTTGCTAGGATGTGGCAATCCATGTAGGTGGTTGAAAATTTGCCTTCTGAGTGTCGGAGGTATGTAGGGTCTGAGATGATCCAGTTTTCTATTGCATTACAATGTTTTGCTGCTGAAAAAGGTCGGAAATTCTTTCAGTTGTAGGGATGTGCTGGCTAAGACATCAGGGAGGATTGCATCGGATTCCTAAGCATTTGTTATCAAGTCTTGGCTAATTAGGCTGTCTTCCAATGTGTTGCCATCGAATCTGGACAGGGCATCATCGACAATACTGTTTTGTTTCTTTGACATATTGTATATCAAATGTAAATTTTGAGATGTAGTCCAGGTGTCTGATCTCATGATCTGCTAGAGGTTTGTGATCGGTCAAGACTAAAGTTCCAGTCTTCCAGTAGATGCTGAAAATGTTTAATAGCAAGGAATATTACCAAAAGTTCTTTAAAAAAAAAAGTACTGTTTCTAGACTGAGCTGTGAGAGTTTAGCAGAGAAGAATGCACTGGTTTTGTGTTGGTCATCAAACAAACTTCTGTTCTACCACAGCTCCAACACTTGTGTCCAAGGCATCTGTTGTTAGGTATCTCTGAGTCTGGGTGTCCTCGTTGAGGTGTGCTAACTTGATAAAGTTAGTTAAAGCGGGTTTGCTGCTTGGAACGCCTTTTTCTGGTCACCCTCTAGGTTATGACTTTGCTTTTTCTCTGGAGGAAATTTATTGGTGGGTTGAGGAGGTTTGAGCATCTGGGGATGAATCAGCGGTAAAAGTTTACCATTCCCAAGAAGCGTCGTAGTTGCTTTATTGAAGTGGGCATGGGGAAATCCTGTATGGCTTTTATTTTATCAGGCAGTGGGGTGATTCTCTGAGCATCTGTGTGGTGTCTGAGAATGTTCATATGTGACGCGCCGAATTCACACTCGTCTGCATTGAATTGGAGGCAGTAATGTGTTAGATGGTGGAACACTTCCTCCAAGCGTAGTTCATGGGTATCAGCGTCTCTACTAGCCCCTAAGATATATGCATAGACGTATGGTAGACTACACAGAACTTCGTCCATCAACCTCTGGAACGTCTGGGCTGTATTGCGCAGTTCAAGGGGGATTTTTAGGAATTCAACAGTCTAAAAGGGGGTTATGACTGTTATTTTTGGGATGTCTTCTGGAGCAATTAGAACTTGATAATATGCTTTGGTCAAGTCAATTTTTGAGAAAATGCAGGCTCCTTGCAGGCCTGAGGCAAAGTCCTGAATATGTGGGGCAGGGTACCGGTCGGGCACTGTGGATACATTGAGCTTCTGTTAGTACACGCAGACTCTGAACTCCCCTTCAGACTTGGGCACAAGGTTTAGTGGTGAGGCATATGGACTGTCTGAAGAATGGATGATATTATCTGCCAACATCTCTTCAGATGCTTTCTTAGCATATGCCAATTTGTGTGAGAGGAGTCGTCATGGCCGTGAATATGCTGTGTGGTGTTGAGTGTGAAGTTTGCTTGCATCAGCAGGCTTAGGTTCCATAATGTCCTTGTACTGGCAGAGGATTTTTGCATAGCATTGGTCGTGCTGTGTTGCCACACAAATCTTATGTTTAGGCTTGATCTAGTCCTAGTGATTGTGTTACTGGATAAAGCCCTTGTCTTTATATGGACAGCCAAGTTGTAGTGTGCCCAGAAGTCAGTACCAAACAAGGGTGTTCTGACATTTGCTACAGTGAATGACCACTTGAAATTGTGCCTGGAGTTGATGCTCAGTGTTAGCTCCTTGTTTCCATAGGTTTCTACGATGGAACCATTTGCTGCCTGTAGTTGAAATGGGGTGGGTTTCAAGGCAGATCTGTTAACGGGTGGTATCACACTGAGGTTGCAGCAGTGTCGACTAGGAATTTGAGGCCATTGTTATGGTCCCACACTTAGAATAGATGACCACATGAATGAGCTTGTACCAACAGGAATCATTGTCACTGCCTGTCAGTTTACTCGTTTGCCTGAGTCGTATTGTGTCTGCATAAAGGGTTGGCACTTGTGGGCCTAGTCACCAAAAGACTGGTGGTACCAGCATTCATCTGGTTTGTTTCTCTGTTCCTGACTTGAATTGCAGGTATGGCTTTGATTATATATATGTGATGCTCGGCTTCATTACCTCTGGTGTAGAGAGAGCCTCAGTTCTCTCAATTCTGCGTGTATTTGATGTTACGAGAACAGGTCGCCTGTTCTTGTAAGTAAGTAAAAATGAGATAGGATAGTCCGAGAATTCGAACCTGGGAAGCTAGGTTTGGAATTAATATTCAGGAGAATTCCGATCATGAGTTTAAAATAAATAATACAGATATATTATTGAAAACTAATTCATTGTTTATAAATGCTATTGAAAAAGGAATTTGATGATTCAATTCTGTTTATGAAAAATTAAATTAAATTGAGGTTATCTAGATCCGAACAATAGAAAATGTTAAACATTAGAAAATAGGTTAGGCCTAAAATAGAAGAATTCGGTCTACAGAATGGGATAGACATGTGAGGAACAGTGCATGTTTTAGACACATGAGGCATATCAGGCCACAGGATCGATATGCACGTTTTTTGGCCATGCAATGACATCATGGCTAAGAGATGAATTGTCAATATAGTTAGAGCTTTAGTGAGACAAATAGATCAGTGCTAAGGCAGGGTCGAGAGAGGTCGGACAGGGTCGGACAGACAGAGCTGACATCCACCTTGGAAGCAAAGGTTTTGAAGAAGGAAATCATGTAAGACATTGAATTCCTTGATGCAAAATCATAGACTGGTCAAGAAATAAAGGACGTCATCATATTTTGTAACTACTGTCTTGTGTTATGTCATTCTACAAACAAGGTATTGTGAATTTGTATTTATAAGAACTTGTGTATAAACTCATCTGTATGATGAACTTTGTGTATGAATGCATATGTTATATCGCAAGATCTCCACACAGTTACATAAACAAAGCACGGAACGAGGAGGAACTATGGAACAACAATGGCGGCGCGGAGACAAATGTTGTTTGTCGGCAAAATGTTCAGAGCCGTATTAAATACACATCGAGGTGTCAAAACACATCCACTCCAACACCCACATCAACAGCATAACCCGCAAATCATCCGGGCGGGAAACACATTAACGGCATCAACTAAATTAGGAGTGGAAATATTAATAATACACCTGACAACCCCTCTCACATGTACTTCAAACATAAATATTTAGGTCACGGAGTACGGTCGCGACGTGATTCCTACATAAACTGATTCGCAATGTTTACAGCTATGATTGGATATATACAATTGAATATACCTCCAAATAAGCGAATCCCCGATGTGTGGATGATTACAAAAAACTAACACAAATAAAAAATATGACGACCATTTTGACTCCGGAGCCCCTATGCTTCCTACTACACCCACACTCACTGTATAAATAAGCCGACCGTCAGAGAAAAAAGTCAGTTACCAGCAGATTGCCGACCAGAGCGGATCGCCTTGCTAATGGTATCAGCAGCTGCAGCAGCCACGCCAGTTCTCTTCAGCTCTTTCCAGCAGCAGCAGCCACAGCCGTTCCCCTCAGCTCTTTCCAGCAGCAGCCACAGCTGATCCCCTCAACTCTTTGCAGCAGCAGCCACAGCCATTCCCCTCAACTCTTTCCAGCAGCAGCAGCGGCAGCTCCCCTCTCGGCGACAGCAGTTGAATCAAAAGTGCTTAGTCACCTATCACTGTTTGTTCTCTGAGGCCTACCACCAGAGGACTCCACCTTTCTCCAGCAGCTCCCCTCTCGGCGACAGCAGTTGATTCAAAAGTGCCTAGTCACCTATCACTGTTTGTTCCCTTGAGGAATACCACCAGCGAACCCCAACTCGTCCTAGCGACTCCTTAGTGGCAACAGCGGTGGCGATACTCCTCCTATTCCAGTCCCGGTCGTCATCACTAGACCGTACCAGCATCTAGGCCCCTGTACCTGTCAGATCCTGATCAGGCCAAGACTCCAACCTAACACCTGGATCCCTATTCCGGCATTCCTAATGCCTAGCTGACCGTGTATACCAATTCACCTTGACCCTCAATAAAGGTTTAAACTGAATTACTTCGTTTGTTCTCCTTGCTTCCATATGCTCGTGTTATTATATAACACATATAAGTAATGTGTCTTCATCATCTTAAGAATGTGTCTCCCACTCAGTATCAAGAAATAATGAATGTCCCCTTCTGTGATAAAAGACTGATAATCCTCATCTCAAAAATATATGTCAAGAAGTATATGTTATAGAAACACTCCCCAGAATTGTATAAATGCCTCTCTTCTATCTCTTCTATCTATCCCCCTCACATTGTGAATTACATGTCACTGTCACATTAAAATGTACTCTGTCTCTCTCTCTAATACGAACACAAAAACAAATATAAAATATCCGTCATCCCTCTAAATATAACCCCATATAACACTGAGCCATTTCATCTTCGAAGCATTGTGTGGGGTTTCCAGGGTAATTCTCGACTTGGTGAACCCTTTGATAGGCCTGATAGTAAATTTTGTCAGCGGAATCGGTCACAATATCAAGGGAAATATCTACTGGTATCAGGGCTAGGACTTTTGCTGATAACATCCATAAACCTCGGAAGAAAGGGGTACCACCATAGTGTTGTTCCTGAGTTGGTGTTTTATCAAACACAGAAGCTGAGATGGGTTTCTATTTTCTGAAGAGAATAGTTTTCTGATGAGGTCTGGATCCGTATGTCCCATACGCTTGAGGATAGCTTTTATCAGGCAGGTGTATGGGCAATGGTCTGGAGTGTTGAGAAGGATATCTTGCACTTCTTCCATGACTGATGCTGGTAGGGCTTGTATCACCAAGGTGTATTTTGTATCTTCTCGTGTGACCTTTCTCGTTAACAAGATTGCCTTGAGTTGAATGAACTAACTTCTGGTGTTGATTATATTATATGGTGGTAGTTGTATTGGAAAGTGGTAAATTTGTAGGGAATGGAGATCGTATAATCAGAATCAGTCTGACTGAGACAGGATCAGTCACTGGAAACTGGTAGCAGAACATCAGAGGACACTGGAATGGTTAGCTGGCATGTTAAACAAATGTTAACCTGAATATGACGACGACAACAGTGATTAAGATGATGATGATTGCTAAGACAATGCAAAATAAAATGTTGGCAATGAATGGATGTTGCACGCATCTCCCTATACACATATTTAATCTTCCTCTCAGGTCATTAGAGCTAAGTATAGTTATTAAGACTTACTTTACACATGCATCATAACTTTGCAAAACATATCTTCAACCCTCACTAGCAAGGTTTCACATACACCATCACACTACATACACATGCCTGATAGACCCTACCCTTGGTTAACAGCGGTAAGGCTTTTCTGTTTATTAAAAGCAAGAGTTCCATGTACTAACTTCATCCACCCATAACTCTTTCTCTCAGTTCCTTCTTGTAGTTATATGAACACGTATTTGTGTGCATTCACTATACAGGCTGTGATATTCCATTTGTTATCTTTAAATCTGTTACTTGATACCGACGCTGGTCATAGTGTCAATCATGTTGTCTTGATGACTGCTGAAATAAAAGAATTTTTCTTCCAAAACAACTCAAGCTCTTGCAAATTAAAACAAACATATCTTCCAACTAAACACAAGCAATCCACCAGCTTAAGACGCACAAAAAACCAACTCACCTCCTCAACTCATCCTGCTGGAAATATATATATATATATATATATTTATATTTTGTGTACAGAAAGTTGTTAAATGCGACAAGTCATTGTTACCATTGGTTTCAAGCCCGATAATTAGGACCGTTTAAGATTTCCATACCAAGCTCTCTTCAGCCAATACTCATCACTTTTCTATTTCTAAAAGTCATGATTATTTCAGATAGTGCCTGATTTCCTGGTTAGTAAGTTTTTATGTCTAGCGATACAACAGCCCATGATTTTCAAGCAGGTGGATGTGTGATCTATCACAAATAACACTAATATATATCATCGTTATAAAGCCCCTTTAAGAAAATAAAATTGAGCCCTCTTTAGAGAACTAAGACAAATGGTCTATTCCAGACTAATATGGAATAAACTTCTATTTTAGTGATCCCAATAAGGCTTAATTTTCAATTTACTCAGCTACGGATCCATCTCTTAATTTGCTCTTCAGTTCAATATCTTTCTCCACAAACTGAGCAGAGAATGTTTTTTTCTTTTTTGTGGGGAACTTTCCCACATTACAAGCACTAAGCTTGGATTTTGCATTTTAATTTGGCTGCAAATACAGGAAAGAAGGCTAATTAGAATCTTGGTGAATACTATTTAAATATAAAATCAGATCTGAAACAAGATGATATATGTATTATTTGGATTGAACCTTCAATCCTCAGGAGAATATCACTTTTTGCAATTGATTTTTCCAAGTACTCTAACCACTGCACCAAGGACTCGGGGCGCGGTGGTTAGAGTACTTGGAAAAATCAATCGCAAAAAGTGATATTCTCCTGAGGATTGAAGGTTCAATCCTCAGCGTTGGTGATCAAAAAATACAATTGCGAATTACTTAAAACCTCTACCCAGTCATGGTTGATGGAACAAGAGCACGCTACCCTCGTGAAGTAAATAAAGGGTTCTGCTCGAAATTCCGTCTAAATTCCAGAGTCTGACGGAAACATCCTTGAGTTCAACAAAATACACCTGAAGAAGGTCAGAGGTTTTATCGACCAAAACGCGAAAATCACATTCAAAATGAGAACAGTAGTCCGATGAATCCAAATAATACGAATAACTAATTCTCATCTCAAAAATTCAGTAATGTGATATATATTTGCCACATTGAGTCTTCAGGCAGCTGTTGTGAAAATTTTACAAAATGCAAGGCTCCCATTATATGTAACCTGCATTATTGTATAACTGCAAGATGTGGTCAGAAATGAAATGTTAGAACCACGATCTTGGCTGGAGTCCATGAGATCAGAAAATTGTGAATCTCACTGTAAAAGCTTCCATGAGACATCGCTTCACACAACGATCAACAGGTATCGTCAAGTCATCTGCTTCAGTGTATGTCTCACGTCAATGATTCAAAGCCATACTGTAGGTTACTTAAGACATGGAGGAGATCAGTTGATGACGACCTGATCCTAGTGGGCGGCACAAACAAAACGGCAAGCAATGTCAGTTGAGAGTCATTCATGAAACAACTGTGATGTGAAAGTGAAAAATAAAAGAAAAAATAATCTGAAACATGGAATTAAATTTATTATTATATCACTCTGAAAGCCAAAATTGATGATGCTGAAGGAGAGGTCGAAGAAGTAGATGACCAAAGAAAAAACTCAAACACACTAACTGTAATTTAAAATCAGTCACCAATTTTGCGCTTTCAGTTAGCTATGTATTTCTTTTAACCCTCTCACTCTGTTGATTCGAGGATGATCGTTTAAATGTTAATTATTATTTATGCATTTAATAATTAAAGAGGAAAATTAATACTTATTATCTCTATATAAATAAAATGAACTCATTTTTTCCCATCGGATTTTGACCTTAATAGGATTAAAAATCAAGATATTTCATGCAAATATAATATGCACAAACGGCAGAACAATATCTGAGGTGTGTTATAGGCTTATTATTTCTCAAATTCCTCGATAATCTTAGATTTCTATACTTTTTCTGCTGAGAAGTCACGGCCAAAATCGGTTAAGATCAATGGAAGTGGTAAAATAGTTTCTCTCTAATAAATTCCTCCTCCCCCTGCCACCACTTAACACCGTTTGGGGACCGTTCACAAGGAACAGTTGAGAAGAGAACACCGGTTTGGCTTCGTAGTTCTTTCATGTGAAGTTATTTAAAATCACTAAACTAAGCTGCAGTGCTCTGTGGCGTAGTGGTTAGCGTGCTGGACAATTCACATTATATTTTCACGTTCGCGCCGACCTACCGTAGTCGTTTTTTTTTTGTTTTTTTTTTTCTTAAACAACTGGAATGGACTTTTCTTGGTGGCCGAACTGTTAACGTTGCAGATGTTTGTTTTTTTGTTTTTTTTCACACTTTATTTTCCTACTTTTACTCATGACTACGGGTTTGATCCTTCCTACTTACCTACCATAACATTTTTTAAAACTCCCCCCCGTCCCGGAAACAAACACTCGGGCAACGCCGGGTACCCCCGCTAGTAAATAATAAAAAAACGGAGTTTCAAGGGTTGAAAGAGAAGTTTCTTGATTTTCTGAGAACATAGGAAACACCTATACACATGTCCTGCTAGTAAATATAATAAATACAAAATAGGACATATTGCATGGTTTATATCCGAATCAAAAATCTTGCTGGTTCAAGTTCTTAAATAATAAAACCTTTTGATTTAATGTTTCTGAAATTTTTAGATGGAAACTAATTCGTTTTATTTGCATTCTTCAGACTACTGTTCTCACGTGAGCGTTATTTTCACATTTCAGCTGATCTAACCTCTGACCTTTTTCTTGTCAAACTTGTGAACCTGCAAGTATGCAAAGACCCATGACATAATGGATAAAGTACTTAGTAAAATAAAGCTGTAAAGTCCTCTAGAGGTTGACGGTTCAATCTTCAGTATGAGCAACACTCAAAATTCCTCTAGCTTAATAGAAAGATTCCAGAGTTCGACAAGATACACCTGAATACGGTGAGAGGTTACTTCAACCAAAATATTATGAAAATAACAATCAAGATGAGAACAGTAGTTCGAAGTATCCAAATAATGCTGCTGATCCAAGTTTTGAAATAATATTAATGTTTAAATGGTTATCATTTATGAATTTAATAATTAAAAAACATAATATTATTTATATATAGGTCCTGATAATAATTATAATAATTGCAAAACACGGTTTATTTACAAATCAAAAATCTTGTTTGGTTCAAATTAAAAAATAAAACCTTGATGAGAAATGCTTTCAGGGTGCGGAGCAAGAGTGTCTTCATTTTTTTTTTATCACACCTGATCACACCAGTAAAAATTGAACAAGAATAAGAGGACATGTTCCACGGTTTATTTACAAATAAAAAAAAATGGTGTAAAAGCTAAACATATACTTATTATTTCCGAGATACGAATCTTTAAAAAAATTCCTGAGATACTTAAATCAAACAGAGATAACAATATTCCATCATCATTCTGGAACGTCTTCTCGGATGTGTGTCAGCCGGTGTTGTTTAAGGTTAGAACTTTGCGAGAACCTAGAGCCACAAACTTCACACAGAAAAGGCTTCTCCCCCGTGTGTACAAGGATATGTCGTCTGAGGCGTGCACTGGTCGGAAATTTTGCGGGGCAGACATCACAGTGGAAAGGCTGCTGCCCAGTGTGCGTGAGTACGTGCTGCTTTAGATTTGTGTCCCGGGTAAATTTTGCTCCACAGAAATCACAGTGATATGGCTTTACTCCATTGTGTGTTAGAAGGTGTCGTTTGAGCGTCGAGTTCTGGGAAAAGAAGGTGGTGCAGATCAAACACTGATAGGGTTTTTCACCTGTGTGAGTGAGCATGTGTTGCTTGAGGTTGGAATTTTGGAAGAAAGTTGCTGTGCAGACCTCACAATGGTAAGGTTTTTTCCCAGTGTGGAGTAACTTGTGCCGTTTGAGATGTGAACCGTGAGTGAACTTGGCTCCACAGATATCACAGCTGTAAGGCTTTTCGCCTGAGTGGATCAGCATGTGTTGCTTGAGGTTAGAATTGAGAGAGAATCTGGCACCACACACCTCGCAAGCAAACGTTTTTTCGCCTGTGTGCATCAGCATGTGACGCTGCAGGTGCGAGCTGCGGGCAAACGTGGCCCCACAGACTTTGCAGTCATAGGTTTTGTCGCCGGTATGTGTGAGCAAATGCCGCTTCACGTTGGAGCGACGGGCAAATGCCGCCCCACATACTCCACAAAGGAATGGTTTCTCTCCAGTGTGCGTTCGTATGTGTTGTTCAAGCTTGGAATTACATGAAGCAGAAAATCCGCAAATATCACAGGAAAAAGCTTTCTTAAATTCGACAGTTTCCATATGTCTTATAACAATCCAGATCTGTTGACAACTGAAATATACAAAAAAAAAAAAAACCGATAAGAATCAAGTTTATTTTCAAAATGTAGGTAAGGTATATCTTTTTTACAGTATTTATATATTTAAGGATTCTCTTCAAGATGATATTTTAATTCTTGCAGATTTTGTATATATTATTACAGAGTTAACATCCTATCAATTTTTATATATTATAAAGTTGCGATTTCAAAAATAAAAAAATATATTCATATGACTTGGGTGCATCAACTTGAATTGAAACTGAAACCAAAACTTATGAAAAAAATATATGTATATATATGTCGTATATATGTATATATAACCTGCGTTCCTTCAGCTATAATCAAAACCGAACCCAAAACTTATGAAAAATTCTTGATAAAATTATTTATAAAAATATAGATTACTGGAGTACCATCAGCTATAATTGGAACTAAAACCAAAACTTTATAAATAATTTTACCAAGAATTTTTCATAAAAAGTGAATGACTTAAGTTCCATCAGCTATAATCAAAACCGAAACCAAAACTTATGAGGAATTCTTGGTAAAATTATTTGTAAAAAAAATAGATGACTTAAGTGCCATCAACTATAATCGAAACTAAAACTTATGAAGATTTCTTGGTAAACTTATTTATTACAAGAAATGAAAGTCCATAACAATTAAACGACAGTCACTAGGATGTAAGCGTGGCACACAAAATAAATAACACATACACTATCCTATTGATATATAGATGATGGTGTTTGTCACTAGAAATAATGATAAAAATTTTGAAATCTCTTGTAACAAAGAAAAAAACAGCTTTTTACTGACAGAAATAATATACTTTTCATTAAAAAAATTTGCGCAAGAAAATCATGAAACTTTCCTTGGTACCTTCATTCAGCATTTTCTGTAAACTGCCCAGACGATTCTAATGATAGCATGGTCCTTATTCTGCGTAAGTACGAATAATACATCTATTTTGTCTCATCATTAAATGATAGCTGAAACAGATGAAATGTGACATTAATAATATGGATGTGAGAAGATTTGGACATACGTTGTATAATATCACAAAAGAATGCATGGTCGTCTAAATTCTACTTTTGAGCGCTAAGTCGATAAGAATAGCAACTCGATATTTTCATGTCCATTTATGCATTTAATGGAAGATATTCAAGTTCAAGACTACTAATCTTAATTCACAATCGCTGTTCATGAATCAAACGGAATAAAAGATTTGAAAGCTTTATTCATTTTGCTGTTTTGTTTCAAACTCGCAGAGAAGCAGCCATGCATAACTAAATAGATTTCTGCTAATTGAGCAAGAAGAAAACAAAATATTTTTTGAGTATTTCATGAACCATTACGAAACTCTCCTTTGTCATATCCTATCCTTAAATTGACTAAACATTTTCAATGTTAATTTAGAAAAAAACAAACTATTTTCTTTTTTTGAGACATTAAATAATTTTTTCCTGGTTTGTTGTATTTCTCTTTTCAAAACTAAACAAACAAAAACAGAATAAAAAGTTAATTGGATTTTCTTTTTTTATTAAATTGAACACATTTTGCTAATTGCGAAATTAATGATAAAAAGAAAATATCAAACAACATATTTAACACGTATTTGCAAATAATTTAAATGTGATATTCGTTTTCAGCATAGTCAAACACCCATAGAAGTCGACATCTCAAAGGAAAATGTTCAGATGGAAACCAAGTAAAAAAAATTATCATTATCAAATTATCATTTAAAATTATAAAACGTTCGGTACTTATGTATTTTTGTTACCGTGCTGAAATAATATTTTGAAAGCCATTCTTAACATGGGAATAGGAATGTGTTTTGTAACAATTATGTGCTTCCACCTGATAATTTATTTAAAAAAGGTGCTTACTGTTTAAGATATCGTGAAACGTTCTTTTTAAAATTAAATAGTTTAAAATTAGAAAATGTTGTTTAAAATAAATAAGTAAAAAGTGAGAGAAAAAAGATATTGTTAAAAAAGATCGTGAAACGTTTTAAAATAAATAAGCATAGTTCCTTTTATGTGATAAGGGTTCAAGATTATTTTTCCACCTAAACTGCCGACCTGCCATAACATATACATCTGGGCTTTATTTACATGTTACAGCAATTAGTAGTAGTAGCGATAATATTTTAATTAATGAAAACATTCTCTCTCTCTCTCTCTCTCTCTCTCTCTCTCTCTCAATAAACAAATCTAAAAAAATAATAAACAATGAAAAGAAACAAGAAAAAAAACAAATAATTGCTCAATTTTTTTGTCTCCCCCGGCAGAGAGATTTGGTATTGATTTTATTACGTAATGACTTAAAATCAATTATTTCTTAACAACTTTTGTAAGATAAACCCTAAATTTTATAGAATTAAAAACAAATATATCTGTGAGAACACGCTATTCGAATAGAACTCAGAGCATTTGTAAATGTGTATTCCGAAATTAAATGTCTATTCCAGAATAAAATCTCAACCAATCAAATTTGCCAGAAAGCATGACACACAAAAGAACACACACGCTATTGTATTAATATATAGATAATAATAATCATAAGGTGGTTTGATAAAGAATTTCATTGTGATGCAATTTGTAAATTTTTACCTTGTTTCCACCTTAACATTTTTCTTTAAAATGATTATTTTTTTAAGGATTTCGGCTATGCTGAAAACGAATATCACATTTAAATTTTCCGCAAATAAGTAGGTTTCCGGATATCAAGCAATGTCATTTCTTATGTTATTGCTGGTGGCTATCTTGGTATGCACATTTTGCACATAGTTTCTCAGGGTTGTGTTTGTGTGCTCGCGCGTACCAAGATGGCCAGCAACGATAACATAAGAAATAATATAGCTTAATATCTGGAAAACTACTTATTTGCAGAAAATTTAAATGCGACATTCGTTTTTAGCATACCCTAAAACCTCTAAAAGTAATCACATTAAATGTTGAGGTGAAACAAGGTAAAAAATTATCATTTTATTTCTTTGTTTACATCGTTGGATTTTCAGTAAAACAACAGAATATAAAAGGACAAAAATTACCATCAACTGGTGAATATATAGTTGTTGCTTATCAGGATTCCTGGTATCCTGGTACTGTGAAAGCTACATCGAGGATTCATGTAGAGTACGATTTATGCATCTCAGAAAATAGGGGTATATTTTGGGCCAGATAAAGAGGATTTACAAAATCGAAAATTGGACTGGTCCCAAAATGCATGTTCTGGTTGACTATGGGAATTTCCATCTTTTACAGAAATCCAAAATCTATATGAAAAATTTTCTTGGATTTATTTTACAAGTTGATAAAATAACAATTACCTAAAAAGAAAAAATCACCTTGTAATGCTTGGGGTTGGCAACTGTCGTCAAGTGGGGTAACACGAGGTGGTACATAAATGTTTAATCACCCCTTGATTAACATTAATCCTGGGTCCACTCTGTCAGGATCCAATCTACTAGTAAAATAGAATCTTTCTAAATATGACATGGAAAGACAGCGTGTGTTACACATGTTCAGAAACATAAATTTACATCCTGAATAACGAGGTTTGTGTTGTTCACCTTGGTCAGCTTGAACTAATTTCTTCATTGACCTGGACTACATGCCATACCATTGCAATCCATGCATGGTGGTCCTGAGTAAGGTTGCATAAAATAACTAACCAATTGCTGTTCAACTGTTGACTCTGTAAATTTCAGAAGACAGCTAAATCCTCTTTGATTGTTGTTGTCCAGGTCTTCAGCTGTCCACCTATCTGTTTATACCACCTAGACAAGTGATTCCAATAAGGATGGCAGAAACTTTAGATTATGATGTTTGGGTTTTTTTTTTTTTTTTTTTTTTACAAGGGAGTCACCACTTATCAAAGCCCAAAGGCCAATTGAGGATAAGTGATAATGAATGTACGTTGGTAGTGTAGTCATCATTAATGGTG
>NC_136502.1:46662232-46804732 GCF_053919585.1 Euprymna scolopes | reverse complement strand
TTTTAGGATTTGATAAGTTTTGCATATAAATTTGACCTAAAATTATCCTCTAGCCACCCTCCGAAGTAGCGTTTAAAAGCATGCAACCAGAAAAAGGTAGGGAAATTTTGTGCGTATTTTTAAGTTGGGAAATATTTTTAATATTTAATTTTTTTTTATTTGTGAATGGTAAATTTTACTTTATTTCCACAACACTCACCTTTAAAATGGCTACTTTTAATGGTTTTCGGGTATGCTGAAAACGAATACCACATTTAAATTTGAGGTAAACAAGTAGTCTTCTGAATATTCAGACATTTTTCCGCAATGTATTACTTAATAAATGTCAGTGGCGTCCGCCATTCTTAACATAGGGAGAAAGGGGTGTTTTGTATGCGCATTAGTACTAGTTCAATTGGGGAAAAACATGGCCACCATTGAAAACAATGGATACATATTTGGTAATAGAGGTCTTAATATCCAGAAAAATACTTGTTTGTCCCAAATTTAAATGTGATATTCGTTTTCAGCATACCCGAAAACCTTTCGAGTCCTCGATTTAAAGGTAAATGTTGAGGTGGAAAGAAAGTTAAAAAAAATTACCCTCCATCACTAATTTAGAGTCTATGTGGTGGTACCCCCCTCCCACCAAATTTTTTTTAACCCTACCATTATCTCTAAGTTCGGATATCACCCCCCCCCCCAATTACTTTAATCCTATCACTAACCCTAAGTACGAGTGCACCTCTTCCACCCAAAAATAAAAGAACATGGTGACATCTAAGATTAAACTAAAACGGTCACATGACGTTCAAACGCTATATGATCAGAAAGTGGAGTGGTCATTTTACATTCGTTTACGTTTCACATATGAAACTGATCACCCACTCTTAATTCTAAAATAACTGATTCCCCCCCCCTTAACACGTAATCGCCTAAAAAGGTAAAAATAAAAAATTTTTTTTTTTTTTTGCGTGCGGAGATGGGTAGGTGTAGTTGAGCATTCTCATTTACAATTATACCCATTAAAAAATACTTTCAATTTTATTATACGTCCCTAGTTAATACCCCCCCCCCCCAGCGATATATTAATGCGTAATTGACCAGTAAATATTCAATGAGATTCGAACTCAGAATAGCCGATATCATCGACTAGGTTTATAGTTGTTGAGTGCATGTTATGTATGGATGGGGGGTGGGTGATGTCCTTTCCACAAAAGAGGTAAAAGGAAAAATGCAGAACATTTACTAGTCGATAAATAGTAAAAAAAAAAAAAAAAAAAAAAAAATTACATCCAATGTAGTAGAATTTAATTAACTCTCGACATGTATACTTTTATTTTGCTGAAAATTTTTAAGTTTTTTTTTTGGGGGGGGGAGAGGGGGGGACTAAGCCAGCGTAGTTTACCCCCTAAAAAGAAATCAAAAGCGACTATTTTTTTGTTTGTTTTGCTAATAGGTTTTAACGGCTTTTAAGATAATATCAAAGAAAGAAATAATAAAAAAAAGGTGCTTCTACACTTTATTGCCGAAATTGGAGATGCCATTTTATTTCACGCACCTGCTCTCCAAATCTATGGCCGAAGCATGAAATGAATAAAAAATTAAACTGTTTAAAATTATTTGTTCAAAAAAAAAAAAAAAGAAAAAAAACTATTTTATAAATGTTGCTTTCATTACAAAATTATGTAATTAAAATTATATTTTTTTTACGCAAACGTTTCAATAAATGTTTTTCCAATTATATTTTAATAAATTTTTATACAATAAATGTTTTGGTTTTGTTTTCAAATGGCTCTCGCCCAGTTTTAACCATTATATGGCATTTCATTTTCTGTTTAAAAAAAATGTTCCATGAAAAACTTTCCCGTTCTCATCAATTAAATCGAAACATTTCCAATTAAACAATTACGGATGTTCTCTTTCACTTTATTTACATTTTTTCATAGTTCTTTCCGGAAGTTTATCTAGTTTAATTTTTTTGTTATTTAAAAAAATATTTGTCATTTTCATTACTTAAATCGAAACATTTCCAATTAAACAATTACAGATATATGTTCTCTTTCACTTTATTTACTTTTTTTCATAGTTCTTTCCGGAGGTTGTATTTTTTGTTGTTCATTTCATGCTTATTGCTTCGGCCATAGTTTAATATAATGTTCTCCCCTAAATTTGGAGAGCAGGTGCGTGAAATAAAATGGCGTCTCCAATTTCGGCAATAAAGTGTCGGAGCACACACACAAAAAAAAAAATAATAATGGTAAATGTTTACGGGTTTGTATTACTGTACACATAGATTCGAAAAAGTTGTCAAAAAACAAATATAGAACAAATAAATGTTATCAAAGGCAAGATAAGTTACTTTTCTACCTAACTGGATATAATTCACGTGTTTTTATTCAGTGTAACATGTTTATTCAGCTCGAAAAACATGCAATGTTTACCGATGTATTGGAAAATTCAAAATGGCAGCCGACTGTCTCTCGGAGAGGGTACGTTTGGGAAAAGGTATTATAAATAATAAACTAGACAAAATACTGTTAGAAATTCGCTCAATATATGTTACCGTGACATAAGTTGACATGTATTCGGTTGTTTTCTAACAGTATCTTGTCTAGTTTATTATTTATAATACCTTTTCCCAAACGTACCCTCTCCGAGAGACAGTCGGCTGCCATTTTGAATTTTCCAATACATCGGTAAACATTGCATGTTTTTCGAGCTGAATAAACATGTTACACTGAATAAAAACACGTGAATTATATCCAGTTAGGTAGAAAAGTAACTTATCTTGCCTTTGATAACATTTATTTGTTCTATATTTGTTTTTTGACAACTTTTTCGAATCTATGTGTACAGTAATACAAACCCCGAATCGGATATTCAAACCTGTCGCAAATTTACCGTTTCCATGGTATTAACCCCTGAACCCTCGCACTATTTTGTGCCAACTCACCGAAAAAAAAAAATGAACATATTTTTGTTTCTGAAAACTTATTTCAAATGTCTGCTAAAAAATTATTCCGCGATGTGACAAGTCACCTTACTACGCGCGTCCATGCGCGAACGCATGGCGGTGAGTTGGCACAAAATAGTGCAAGGGTTCAGGGGTTAATACCATGGAAACGGCAAATTTGCGACAGGTTTGAATATCAGATTCGTTGTCAGCGACCCCGAAAACCTATAAAGAACCAAATTTTATTGGTCGGTGTTCTGTTGTAGTTAAAGTAAACATTTACCAAAATTTATAACTCCACAATTTCTTTTTTAAAAATAGATTTGCCTTGAAAAGGTCTTATCGTTAAATATTAAGGTTGTTAAAAAAAAAAAAACTAGAGTGTACGGATACAATGGATCTTTTCTTTTCTGTTTTCTTTTCGCCTTTTTTCACAGGATTATTATCGATTGGACACTAATCTACCATATTATATATAAAAAAAATAAATCAATATTTGGAAGTGTTGCTGGTGGGTGTGCTCAGTTTCTAATACGTCCTAGTAAATCGATACCCCCATATTGGAACCACTCGGCGAGAACCCCCCCCCCCTTTATAGGGATTTTTCATTTATTAATCTAAGTCTTAATATTATCGAAACATTTATTATCCAATGTATTCCGTGTTGTTTTCACTGGTTGCCATGTTTGTTTTTACACGCGCGCAATAAAACGATTTCTAAACTGCAATTTTACCGACTTTTATATTTAAAACGTTTTTAGAAAATAAATTTACATTTGATAACATTTTTTCAATAAAAAATATTGCTACATATTCAGAATTAATTGCACTTATAGCGGCAATTAAAAGTAAAGAAAATACGGTATTTGTGACCTGGAAGACCAAATGACGACTTGCCATTAAAAAATTGATTTTTAAGGTATTCGGATCTGTTTCGAACGAATATCACATTTAAAATTGTCGCCGGCAAGTAGTTTTTATCATATTAAGACCTACATCTTCCGACGATACCTTATAAATTCATCATTTTGAATATTGTTGTTTACAAGTCAATCCGGTCTCGTTAATTTTTTTCTTGGGGGAGGGGGGGGGGTCTGCCATTGGAATGTCCCGTCTGCGCAAAGAAAGTTTTTTTTTTTTTTGGTTTTATAATTAAAAAAAATTTTTTTTAGATGGGAGTTATTTTTATTTCTCACTTTTTTTTAGGGAGGGGTTCAAATCTCTCTTTGGTAAACATTGATGTCGGAATACCCTGGCAAACCCATGACAACTGGCAGCAGAGAAGGCCACAGCATCTGGCTGAAAGTAATCTTAGTGAATTAGACTATCATGTCCACTGCTACGCCTTTTCTCTCTGGATGAGGTTTCACAGCCTTTTTTTTTTTTTTTTTTTTTTTTTTTTAAGGAAAAACTGCAAAGCATCAATAGGATTTGAAGTCAGAGTTCCCATCTCTTAACCTTTTGCCCTGATAAGGCCCACAAGGCAGTGGTGTTTGCTTTTTGGGGTTGTCTCCCCTAGTCTTTGCCCAACCAAGTGTACCCACACAATAGTGGGGTAGGGATTGGTAGTGCGCCAGGACGTGTCCAAACATCGGGATCACCTACTACTCCAAGATCCCTTACAAGCTTGGCCTGGGGCCGCAAGGCATCCAGTTACCGTGTGTGGCCAATGTGGAGACACTGTAGGAGTCTTGATGATGGAGAGGCTATGTATTGGCAGGAAAGACTTATGCGTAGCTGTTCCCTTTTTACCATGAGGTTAACCCAGCGGTGTTAGCTGGAAAGTGAGAAGGCATGCAAACATGAACGCAACATAACGAACACATAAGACGCATCACACACCCCTGCCGGATTAAGAATCCAAGATGGTGTACTTTTTGTATAATTTTCGATTTTTTAGTAAAATTCACGACATTGAATAAAATGCATAAATAGAAATATGTCGGCAAGTTGAAATGAACATTTTGCATTTCAACTTACCGACTTCTGTACGCATTATTCATCTATCAAAACAAAAATTTTACTTGTTATAAACCATCCTTAGTGTACAATTAATATTTTCTGTTAATTTCAGTATTATGTGACCAGTAGTTTAAGAATTTAGCAGTTAAATATTCACACACCGACAGACACACGTACATATGAGGTGCCTTTAATAAGTTTCCAGACTTTTTTCATATGGGCACTTTTATTGATAGTACATGCATGAAACTCTAGTCCCCTTCAAAGTAATCTCCTCCAGCTGCAATGCACTTGTAGTTAAATTCCAACAACTTCTGAAAGACTCCATGAAAGTTCTCTTGTGTGAGCGTGCCAATAACCCTCATCATAGCCTCTTTCATCTCCTCAACTGTATCATAATGACAGCCTCTAAGGTTTTCCTTGAGCTTAGGGAATAACCAAAAATTACAGGGAGCAAGGTCTGGCCTATAGGGAGGATGAAGAACTGTCTTGATGCTTATGTTGGTCAAATAGTCTGTGACAAAGATAGAGTTGTGGACTGGTGCATTTGTGTATCTTCCACATCTTCAGTTCCTCACGAATAATTGTGTGTACAGTTCCCACACTGACATCAAACTGTGCACTTATTGTCTTTATAGATACACGATGGTCCTTATCCATGAAATTCCTTATTTGGCCAACCAACTTTGTTGTTCTGATTTCCTTACTCCTCCCACACCTCATCATCCCTCAGAGAGTCCCTGCCTTCCTTGAATCTCTTATACCACTCAAAAACTGATGCTTGAGTCATGCAAGATGGTCCAAAAATAGTATGAAGAATTCCAAACGTTTTTGTGGTATTTTTTCCAAGTTTAAAACATTATTGCATATCATTCTTCTAAAATGTCCCCCATTTCATTTTTGAAATTCACCAGTTGTAACGATCAGGCTTTAGTAGAGTGTATTTCAATTCTTGCTGTAGTTGTTCATTTGAACCTGAAATCATAAAAATTGTCTGTCATCTTCATACGATGTATAGCAATAACATGCTGAATTTGCAAGAGTCTACGACAATTTTAAATGCCTGTAGTAAAAAAGTCTCAGTGGAAGGCGGAATGCCTGATGTTGGGCAAATACTACAAAAAGTAATATTACCAGTTATTCAATCAGAACATAATATACGTTAATAATGTGGTTCAGTTACGAATTTAATGGCCAAACAAAGAAATAATTAAATTTAACTTTCAAAATCCTTATACCGTTCTCCCAAGTAATCAAACTTTATTCATTCCATTAACCATTTTTAATCCTCTCATAATACTCTTCATCATTTAGCTGAGAATCTATCCATTTCATCAACTCTTATCCTCGAGTGGCTTTTGGTGACTCATTAGTAAAAAGGGTAATCGTTTCTATAACCGACATAAATTATTTGAAAAAAAAATGCGATTGTGAAAATTAGTAAAAAAAAAAACTATTTTGCTTTTCCAAACTCATTTATGATTTTTATTTGTGTTAAAAAAATATTTAATATAAGTTATAAGTATTTTAACTTCTGTTAATATCAATTCTAAACAAAGTGACCATTTTCTTTAGTAACTTGTTTAGAATAAACAAGATGACTTTGTACAGAATCGATATTTAAGGCAACTTAAAAGGCTTATAACTTACTAAATTTTTTTTAATACAAATACATCAGAAATGAATACATAAATCAAAATAAATCGTTTTTGGATTAATTTCACAACTATATTTCTTTTCAAATAATTCATTTCAGTAACATATTCATATACTCTGTGGGGTAAAAGGCTAGGATTGTAAAACCTGCTCTATGTCTAGTCTTTTGTCACTGCATTAAGCGAATAGATATTGTTTGTATAGCAAATAGTTGTGCAGTTGTTCCTTAAAATCATTGACATCTTTGACATTGACAACCCATTCCGGCTGTTCATTTCAACTAATAACCACCTTTAGCTCAAATGAAAATTTCCTGTTCATTTTATTTGGAGTATTTAGACTACTGTTTTCTCTGAGTGTTATACTAACAATGTTTCAGCCGATGTAACTTCTGACGGAAATCTTTCTATCAAGTTCAAGAATCTGCAGGAAATTTTAAATGGAACTCTTTATTTAATCCATGAATTAACATGTTCTCGTTCCATGATAGAAATTTTAAGTCATCTACAATTGTATTCTTAGTATCGCCCACATTGAAGACCGAATCTTCAACCTCTTGAAAAATGTCACTCAAAACTGAATTTTATCCATTTTAGTATTTTCTCCATTACCCTACGGGTCGTAAAAACAGAAAATAGCCGAGTGTTGATCCTTCCATACTTCTTAGAGAGCTTGGGGCTTTGTCTCCTTGTTCGGTTGGTTGTGCTGAGAGCTAGTAAACTTTGTTGCTTGACCTTGTATCTTGCTGTGAGGATAAGTTGTAGATTTGAATCATGTAACCTCGATCGCATTGCTAATACATTAAGAGCAGCATAATTGCTCACAATCTCTTCTCATATGGCAGATTCTATAATGCTAAACACAACTACGCTAAACTTTCTCAAACTTATTGATGTCACCAGTAAATTTGTGCATTCTGCGAGCATTTTTATATTACAACATCAGCCTAACAATTGTGACCAGCTCCTTCATAATTCGTATTTAAATTCTTCAGACTACTGTTCCATCTTGAGTGTCATTCGCATAACATTTTGGTCAATGTAACTTCCGACCTTCTTCAGTAAATCTAATATATAAACAGCTATATGTCTGTCGATCTGTCTGTCGGTCTGTCTGTCTGTCTCCATATTTTCAAACTACCTCCTCGAAACTAACAGTTGCAGGGCAGTACGAGGGGCCTCAAAGATTGGATTTTTATGGGCTATTCATTTATGGGTCTTTAATCGGTTAAAATTATTTTTAAGGAGTCAAAAATGGGTAAAAATTGAAAAAATCGTTTAACACTTTGTAATTTATTTTAAATTTTAAATTGGTTTACATTCGTATCACTTTGGTACAGTGGTAACGCCACCAGCTTTGAATGCTACAGTTTTGGTTTCGATTCTAACTGATGGCACACGAAATCTGGACAAATTAAAATATCATACTTAAGCATATTTTACACCCGGGTAAAGCCGCCCCCCTTGCTAGTAGTAAATAAATAGTGATTCACTAGGAGTAAGAATGCCCATCTAAAACCAAACATGAGTTTAAGGTTCCTAAAATTCATACTAGAATTGTCTGCAAAGACTTGTGCATACTAGATAAAGTACTCTGTAAAATTCAGTTGTAAGTTACATTCTTTTGGACATTGAAGATTAAACGTTACATTCTTTTGGACATTGAAGATTAAACGTTACATTCTTTTGGACATTGAAGATTAAACGTTACATTCTTTTGGACATTGAAGATTAAACGTTACATTCTTTTGGACATTGAAGATTAAACGTTACATTCTTTTGGACATTGAAGATTAAACGTTACATTCTTTTAGACATTGAAGATTAAACGTTACATTCTTTTGGACATTGAAGATTAAACGTTACATTCTTTTGGACATTGAAGATTAAACGTTACATTCTTTTGGACATTGAAGATTAAACGTTACATTCTTTTGGACATTGAAGATTAAACGTTACATTCTTTTAGACATTGAAGATTAAACGTTACATTCTTTTGGACATTGAAGATTAAACGCCTGAAAGTATTCTGTACCTTTACAAAGTCACCATTTGGCCATGCATGGAGTATCGTTGCCACATCTGGGCTGGTGCATCTACCATTAGTCTCTCCCTCTTAGATAAAGTCCAAAAAAGAGTTGTCAATCTAATCGGTTCCACTTTAACAACTAAGCTCCAGACCCTGTCCCATCGCCGTAATGTTGCATCACTGTGCCTGTTTTACAAATAGTTTAATGGAATGTGTTCTGATGAACTCGTTTCACTTGTACCCCCTCGACGTACATATCCCTGACAAACCCGCTTAGCAATAAGATCTCACCCCTTCACTGTTAATGTCCCTAAATGCCAGAAAACTTTCTATTCTAATAGTTTATTCCCTCGAACAGCTAGATTTTGGAATTTCCTTCCTGCTGCCTGCTTCCCTGGATGTACTGATATGCAGAAGTTTAAATGTAACATAAACAATTATCTTGTTAATTTTTCCTAGATATGGCCCCAAATAGTAGCCCCTTACATTCAAGTGGCGATATGATTTGTAAGAGGTGAACATGATTTAAAAAAAAAAAAAACTCAGTGTAGACGACATTAAAAATACAATTGCGAATTACTTAATACTTCTACCCAATCATGGCTGACAGAATGAGAACATGTTACACTCATGGATTAAATAAAGGCTAATGTTTGAAATTCCATGCAGATTACCAAGTTTGACAAGATACATCTAAAAAAGGTTGAAGGTTACATCAACCATAACATTCAAGATGCAAACAGTAGTCTGAATAATCCAAATAACCAATCCTCATCTAAAAAGAATTCAGAAACCTAACTTCTTCATAATTTTGAAAAGTCATTTGTTGATGATCCCAGTGTAGGACTGGCTTTCTTAACTGATTCATCAACACAATTGTGAAATATCAACACATACTACGAAATCTTCTAACTCTGGCTCTGCAAATTTTTTCAATTCTTCATGGTTTTCTATCATCTTGTATATTAATCTTATGTTGTTGTGGCCAAAGTGGATCACACTGCATTTATTTGTGTTAAACTGTAACTGCCTCTCACCATTTTAATAGCCTATTCAGGTTTTCCTGTACTGTCACACTGTCCTCAGATGTTGGTTGGTTTTAAATGGCATATCAATCCTTTTAAGTCATTTAATGCAATGAAAGGTTATTTATAGATCATTTGTATTGGGTCATATATTTGTTTTTGTAAAATGTTTTTGACTCCTAATGGGGATATGACACCAATGAATTCGCCAATCATTTTTATAATCACCGGCTGTGCTAACCAACCAATGAAAACCTTCCAAAGTTACTATAAAAATTGTCGAATTTTGGATTCAATCAGTTCGCCGTTAACTACATCACAGACCGCATTTGATTCTTGGCCGCCATCTTGGTTACTGCCAATTACACTCAGGATCTGATCTGAACTACGCCGCCATCTTTGTTCAACATGTCTCAAAGCTTAACAGTTTTTGTTTTTAACATATATGGAAGTTTTGGTGGGAGGTAGGCAAAGAGAATTTTTGTGTTTTTCAAATTTTCTTATCAAGTTTTGTGACTTTCAGAAATTTGATTATATTCTCTCGATGAACTTTATTAAACAAATTCTTCATATTGTCTCCTTTGTAGCATTTTTGTCTGGTTTGTTGAAGATCTTTACAGGCAAAGAGTACACGTTTAACAGTGAAGGGTGACTGGCCTGGTATACATGCTGGAGGTTTTTCTTCCTTCAGGAAATACAAATCAGTTATGCTCAGATGTAGTAGACTTGCTGTACATCGCACCACGTGATTGATAACATCAAGGAAGTCATTTATAAAAATAACGAGTAATACAGGCCTAAGAATATTTTCCTAAAGGATCCGACTGGTAACGTTGGCCCAATTAGACATATGGTCATTCACGGACACACATTGGGCATGGTTTAGTAGGAAATTGACTATCCAAAATTTTACTTCATGTCAGATGCCGTAACTTTCTAGTTACTCTGGCACAGTATCAAAAACCTTTTTATGTTCAAATATAGTGCATCCATGGGGTTTCCGTAATCTTGTCTTTTAATCTATTGATCTAGGCATGTGACAAACGGAGTCATGCATGATCTTCTGGGGACAAATCCATGCGGTCCACCATGGAAAAGATTAGTCGTAAACATATGATTCATCATTCAGTTTCTGATGATATTCTCCAGAACGTTGCATAAAACAGGCATCGGAGCTGACAGGTTGGTAGTTTCCTGGCTCGTTCTTGTCCCCATTTATAAGCATGGTTTGACCTGGTTTTCATTGACTTGATAGTTCTCCAAATTCGATGGATTTTGAACATGTTATCAAGGGCTTAATGATGCATGGGGGGGTAATCTCACTCCAAACTCTGTGGTGTAGTCCTTTAGATCCAGTTTCTTAAGATATTTCTCTATAATCTCACTTGTTATGGCGATATCAAGTAGTTCTATACTGCACTTGTCTCTTATTAATCGCACATTTTCTGTAAAGGAAATTTATAGAAGACAGAGGTGTAAGGGATCGACACAAACCGAAGCAAATGAAGACATGTAATGGTGAAATAAGCTATGAAAATATTTACCTTTTATTCACCTCTGCATTGTATTGCCTTTTATAAATTTCCTTTGTATACACACTAGTGATGACACGATTCCAATATTTTTCCCCGATTCAGATACAATTACCAATTATGATTCTTTATAAATCTCTAAATATTTAACTATAAAGTCGTTATTTTGTCTCGATAACCATAAAAAAAACACATTAAACATGCATATATTTTCTCAAACGTAAAAACACACTTGTGTGGTGGTGGGGGGGTGATCTATCGATTTTAGTTTTACTGGAAGTTTAAATCAATAAATATTTATTATTGTATTATTATTACCAGCAGTAGAAGATTTTTTTAAAAACAAAATCAAATAAAAAATAATTAAAGAAATCGTTTTTGGCATTGGAATATAGGCACAAATTTTTCCAATTCCGATACCAATTCCAATACCCCAAGAGTTCTGATTTTTTTAGATTCTCAATTCTGATTTCAATTAATCGCCTTCAGGACAAGAACAAGTGTAGTATCTGTTCTTCAGATGCTGCACTTCAATTTCTTGTTCTCTGTCAGTGGAGGAGAAATCCTTCACGACTGAGACAATTTTTATTTTTGTTCCTTTTCTCCACGTTAAAAAACGACCCTGGTGTCTAACTCTGTCCCGTGGGGAGGCATTGTAAATAGGAACACTACTACACACTAGACAATGCTTCAAGCAAAGTATATTTTGTATTTTCATTGGTAAAAGAAAATTGATACAGTAGAACCACGGAATACGGTGGCCCTAGGATACAGGTTTTCAAGTTATGATGTGGCATACAATGTTTTTCCAGCCTCTGATTACGATATTTGCCCCACCTTACAGTGTTATTTATAATGTTATTTGATTATATACAGGTGTATTATATACTGTACTGTATTTTGTTACTAATTTTTAATGCCATATCCCAGGGTTCTACTGTGATAGTAATGATTACAATTTAAAAAAATCCTATTGAATATGGATAAAAGACTCCCTGCCAACACCGATTAAGTATAGCTAGTTAAATGATATAATTAAAAAGAAGAAAATTTAACGATTTTGGTTATAGTTAAGATTATCTGCTCATTTTTTTTACTTCCTGTATCTACTCCGCATACATGGTGACAAGTCAGATATGGCCCCTTCTGATTAATGACTATCTTCCGCTCAGATAACATAAAAGCCGCCCCTCATATTAAGAATGGTTTTCTAAATAATAACATAGAAAGCCATTCTTAACACGGAGAAGGGGAATATTTTTTTTAAAACTATTTTGAAGTTTCACCTAACAATTTAATAAATATTCATTTAAGTACTTTTAATAAAAACATTTTAATACAAAAACTATTTTTGCCACTCATGCACTTTTGTCACCGTGCTGAAATAATAACACTATTATTTAGAAAGCCATTCTTAACATGGTGAGGAGAGGGTGTTTTCTAACTATTTTTAACTTTTACTTAATAATTTATAAAAAAAAAAAGATATCATAAAACTTGAATTTGACTTAAAAATACTATTTAAAAATAACAAAAAAACACTCTACTTTTTTAAATAAACTACTTTTTGTTAAAAACTATTTTTTAAAAGAAAATATATTTTTATTATAAATATTTTATTTAAAAAATATCTTAAAAATCAATTCGATTGATTCTTTGTTAACTAAATCTATAACATATTTCATTAAAAATAAATTCTGACAGACGAATTCGCTTGACATAAAATATTAATCAGAAGGAACTATATCTTGCTTGTCACTGCGTAGCCATCTACAGAGCAGAAAATGGAAGTCAAAAATAGTGAACAATCTTGACTATAACCAAGATTTTTAATACACCTGACATGGAAGAAATTCACCTTTTCTGTCCGTGAAGGAGAAAACCGATAAAACTGCAGTATAGATAAACAGTCAGGAAATCGTAAATAAATAAATAAAAACAACAAAAACCAATTTATAGCAAACTCGTAATACTTTTAACGTCTGGAGGTTGTAATTGTTTTTTCAGAATTTATTGCTTATGTTCAAGATATGGCACACGAAGTAGACTTAGCTGATTCAGTGTGGTTTTACTAGAATTTCTTTTTCTTTGGAGAGGGGTTCACTCGGACTTAGGGTTACTGGTAGGATAAGTAAATTTTTCTTACTATCTTTTCAGCGTGGATTTAACCGTGGCTACAGAGAGTAAAGAAGGCCGATGCACATGACAGCGTGACGTCATTATCAGATTCAGTTGTAGGTATATGGTCTAGGCTATCAGCAGCAGTTTCCTCTAGTTTTCAGTTTGCTAACATGGTGTATTCTTGCGTTGTTCCAAATTACCGGAGAAATTATTCAAAAGGCCCCAAAGTACATACATTTTCTTTTCCTAAATTTTCTCAATTTGGATACGTACCATTAGAAGGGAAATTTTTTTTATTCCAACCAAATATAGTAAAGTAAGTAATGTTATTTGTTAATAATTAAACGTTTATTTAATTAGAACTGTATTCAAGTACTTTCATAACGTTTGATAACATCGTTTATATAAATTAAAGTACTTTCATAACGTTTAATAAAATTGTTAATATAAATTAAAGAAAATACTATTTATTGCTAATACAGCAAATATTATGTTGATATTTTTAACTGTTTATTTTCTTATAAGGCTAAAAAGTCTATCAGGAAGGTTGAAAATTTAATTTAATTTTGTTTTAGTTTTGAAAATTATAAACAAATAATTTTTACGTGAGAATAATTGTCAAAATGTCTTTTTAGTAATGAATAAAACCTTTCATTGAGTATTTCCAAATTATTTTGAAGTTCTATATTTTTTTCTAAAGTCGGTTTGAAAATTATTCACCACGGGGCTATTAATGAAATTAGCTGTGACTGAGCGTTATATATTAAAATTGATTGTTTCTTTTTAAAATAATAAACAAATACTTTTTACATGAGAATAATTGTCAAAATGTCTTTTTAATAATAAGTAAAACCTTTTGTTGAGTATTTCAAAATTTTTTTTGTAAGTTCTATATTTTTTTCTAAAGTCACTTTGAAAATTATTCACCAAGCGACTATTAATGAAATTAGCCGTAACTGAGCGTTATATATTAAAATTGATTGTTTCTTTTTAAAATTATAAACCAATAATTTTTACATGAGAATAATTGTCAAAAATATTGTTTTTTAAATTTATTTACTTGCCTCCTCACGAGGCCACAGTTAGACACAAGGTCAGTTTTTAATGTGGGAATATTTAGCTCCCCCAAAAAGGCGCACTCTGGATAGGAACAAAAATAAAATAAAAATTGTGTCAGTCATGAAGGATTTCTCCTCCACTGACCGAGGACAGAACAAATGAAGTGTAGCATCAGAACAGATACTACACTGTGATTATTATTATTGTAAATGTTTGTTTATTATCTTTTCTTAGATTTTAGCCATAGTTTACATTATGGTATGAATGTTTTCTTTAATTATGTTTTTAGGAATGTGAACATCATTTTTGGCCTGAGGATGTAATAAAGGAGAAGTCAAAATTAGATGATAAAACGTTGTGAAATAAACACGCAAGATGAGAACATTAGTCCGAATAATCTCTAAAGTTCCAAAAAATAACATTCAACCCATGTGATTTTTCGCTAAATTAAATTAAAAAACATTTCTGCACTAGTAACTTTTATTGTTTGTTTGTATTTAAATTATTTGTTTTATTTCAATTTTTTGTATTTTATCGTTTGTTTTCATTCTAAAAATGATTTATCGTTTGCTTTCACTTTTAAAATTATTCATCATTGGTTTTTAATATGTTATTTAATTCTTTGTTTCCTAAATTCATAATTCACTTTTATCAGTATTAAATTGTATATTGCTTTAAAATTACGTAATGAATAAAGTTCAGTTTCAGTATTAATCGAACTGTGTTCCTTTTTCTTTTTAAAAATGTTTTATTGCTCCTTTTCGAATGGCCCTGATATAGTACTGACAGTCTGATAAATCTTACCTACATTGCCTGCTGGCATTTTTTAGTTAACAGGCCTTCTTCTTACTTTTGGTGGCCGTGATTTAACCCAACTCAGACCTTATATGGTCAGCCATTTTCGATTTGGGGTAACGATAAGTTACACGAACAATGCAATAAATTGTGAAATTTAAAAAAAAATGGTTATGGTCAAGATTGGGTGCTCTTTTTGATTTTGATTTCTGGTTTCTGCTGTCAATTTGGCTGGATAATTATGCATCATCAAACAGACAAGAAAGCCATGCTTCACATAGGAAGGAGGATTATTTCACGTTATCCGAAAGGGTAAAATTTGCGGAGAATGCTCTACTTTACGGTTGTTATAAAAATGGAATGGAAATTTAAATTTCGTTTTAAATTCGGTACGTTTTACATTACGTCCAACTCATCGTTTACATTCGACTTATCTTTTATAGGTTTTCTGGTATGCTGACAAGGTTGGGGGGTGTCTATTCCAAAAGTTGTTCTTAACATCGGGAGGTTGGGGTGTTTATTCGTTGTAAGCATACCCGAAAACCTATAAAAGTCGACATTTTCAATGTGACCGGTGAGTTGGACTTGTGTTAAAAAAAAAATACCAAAAAGTTATACCAAATTGATTTTTTTTGTTTAAAAATTAAGTTATTTCGTTTTTGTCGAGTGAGGCCCTCATAATGAAATATGCATCGGCTCCGATGTTGTATGCAGCATGTTTCAGGGAGCGTTCATTATTTTGTTATTATGTTTTTTTTGCTGGATATTTGGGGGGGGGGCGGAGATTATAGTTATAGGTAATTATTAATAGGAAAATAGGTGCAAGTCCAGATCAGCACTTGTGGCGATAAACACTAAAACACATATCGGGATCAGTAGGAGAACTGAAATGGTCTCATGTCGATGAGGCCATGTATAGAGAGGCTTATAACATGAAAGGTGAAAAAAATATAAGATAATTTTGAAACATTTTTAGAGCATGTTCATGAAAAATATGGTAATTGAAAAAAAATCCCAATAAGCTTTGGGAAAAAAACATGTTTTGAACAGTTGAAATTTTTATTTTTTTATTCAAAAATAAAAAATAATTATTAAACAAAAACAGTCGTGTTCTCGTCGAGTAGTTTTTTTTTTTTTTTTGCATTCTTGCAGTTAAGCCCGGCAAACTCGAAAGTAAGTTCGACAACTCTAGAAGGGTCACATAAGTATTTACACTGTCAAATCATGTGTTATTTTGTTTAGAAAATCATATTGAACGAATTGGAAGTAACCACTTGATTAAATAAAGTAAACGAACAAAATATACATTTTTTATATATTTATAACTATTTATTTAACAACAAAAAGAAACCATTTTTAGAAAGTGTATTATTGTCTTAACAGAACAAAATATAATTTTTAAAAAAATTAAAAAACTGAAACTTTGTCGGGTGTAAAGCGTAAAACTTGAAATAAAATATTTTTAAAAATTTTGAAAACATTAATAATGCATAATATTGTGATAAAACTTTAATAATTCATAATATCTGACGGTTTTACCCTCAAATTAAATTTTTTTAAATATTAAAATATTTTTTAAAACTGTGAAACTTTGTTGTGTGTAATAAAATAAAATAAAAATAAGAATAAAAAATATTTAAATAATTTAAAGTAAGTAAGTTTTAAGAGATCTAGGGGCTCCTTCCTGGAGCTAACACTTGATGCTGTTATGGTTTAAATTTATATCCGAGGGCTCTTTTAAGAATAGATACTGTTCCCTTTATAGCTGCTATCTGTATTTCGTTACAGCTTGGTCTTCCAGGGATTGCTTCTAAGTATTTTTGAAGATTCTTTTTTATTAAGCCAGTTGCTCCTATCACAACCGGTATAATGTTTATTTCCATGTCGTCTTTAGATCATTTTTTAGGTCCTGATATTTTGTTATCTTTTCCCGTTCAGCTCTGTTAAGGCCAAAATCATTTGAGACTGTGACATCGACAATGAGTGCAGTTCTTTCAGGCTTGTTCCATATAACAATATCTGGTTTGATAGCCTTGTCTTTTATGTATCTGCCTGCCTGTATGTCTTTGTCATAGAACACGGTCATATTTCTGTTTGTTATTGGTGGTGGTTCATGTTCCCAGATGTTCGGCAATCTGTCAAGTTGCATCTCTCCACAGATCTTCCAATGGAGGTACTTGCATATTTTGTTGTGACGAGCAGTGTAATGGCCATCTGCCAATAAGATTGGGCATGCAGACATTAGATGGCTTGGGCTTTCAATTGCTGAGTGGCAAAACCTACACTGGCCATTTGTTTGTAGGCCAGCCATTTTTTTTAATCCATTTGGGAATAAGCCCTGATCTTGCCCAGCTACAATAAGTCTTTCCTCATCAAATAGAAGTCTCCCACTCTTGAGCCACTGGAGTGAACCATCCTTGTCTATGTACCCCTGGTTCAGCTCCTCTAGGAACTTCCCTGCTCGCTTATTTTGTTTCCATCCTTCTTTTCTTGTCTCTAATCTCTATTTTGGTGTATTTTTTTCTTTTGATTCTTGCAATCTGTGTTGCTGGTTTATCGTGTACATCAACAGTGTTCTCCAGTATGACTTCTCCAAAGTTTTCAGCAAGCTTTGTGATTGAGGCGTGTTGTGAAAGATGATTATGATGGTCTTTCACCATTTCCATTGTCATGTCCGTTGAACTTTTAATATATTGGCCCATGCTTACTATAGTGGCTCAATATGCATGGTTGAATTCGGTAAGGCCTAAGCCCCTTTCTTTTCGCGGTAGGTATATCCTGTCCATGCATTGGTTTCGGTATGTTACCTTATGTAGGGATAGTTGTTTCCTGGTCTTTGCATCGAGCCTGTTTATGTTATATTGAGGCCAGTCTATAATACCAAAACCATACGTGATCACAGGTATTGCAAGCTGGTTTATAGCCGTAATTTTGTTTTTAGGGGTAAGTTCAGATTTGAGGATCTTTTTCAGACGTACTGTATATTCTTGTTCTGCACTACGTCTCATTGTTTCATGTTCCACATTTATGTTTTCCTCAATGCCGAGGTATTTGTATGTGAAATCTTCAATGAGGCTGTCATTGATCCGAAGATGTTCGGATGTTATTTTCTTCCCCTTTTTTATTGTGCATTTAGCACATTTGTCAAATCCAAACTCCATGCAGATATCCTCTGAGAACGTTTTCACAATTTCTATCAGGGAGACAAGGTGTTTTTCTGTCTCTGCATAGACTTTTAGATCGTCCATGAAAAGTAAATGATCCACTCTTTTACTCTCATCTTTTTTTCTGCCTCTACTGAGATTGTACCCAGCATCACATTTTTTTAGAAGCTTGCTGAGTGGATCGATTGCAAGGCAAAATAGTAGTGGTAATAGGCTATCCCCTTGAAATATGCCTTGTTGGATGCTAATATTTGAAGACTGTATTGTCCCTGCCATGTGGTGTAGGGAAAATAGATGTTTGCCACATTGTCATTTGTTTTGTAATAAAAGATCTTATGTTCTCATGGACATTATATAGCTCCAGACACAGCATTATCCAGGAATGAGTCACACTGTCAAATGCCTTTTTGTAGTCAATCCAGGCCATTGAGTTGACGGTGTAAATACTAATGTGACCTTTCTAGAGTTGTCGAATTTACTTTTGAGTTTGCTGGGCTTAACTGCAAGACTGCCGGTTTTTTTTTATTCAAGAAAATAAAAGGTACTCATGCATTTATTGATCCGTGCTAAAATAAACACGTTATTTTAAAACCATTCTTAACATGGGGATGGAAGGATGTTGTGTACCTATTCTGTATTTTTGCCTAACAATTTAATAAAAACAGATATCGTAAAACTTTAATTAAGCTTGAAAATACTATTTTCAAAAATAGCGCAGATCAATAAGTGCACTAGCACCAAATAAAATTGCACTGTTTTTTGATATGAGAAAAATACTGACGACATTCCGTGATAGGTAAGTACACGATGAAGGTTTTTGTTTATTGTCACAAGTGCTAATCTGGACTTACACCAATTTTCCTGTTAATAATTACCTGTAACTATAATCTCCGATCCCCCCCCCCAAAAAATATCCATAAAAACATATAACAAAATAATCCGAAAAGCGCAAAGTTCAAGCCAAAGTAAATTAGGTACCTCCACGGCGATGTGTAAAACGTCAATAGAACACATTTTAATAGTGACGTCATCATTTCATGTGTTTGTGTTAATTTCTATGGATAAGCGTTCGCGTTATAATTAGTAATGGTGTAACGTTTTGTTTGCTATGGATAAAAAATAATATAAAACTTACCTTTTGTAAAACAAATACATTTTTATTAACGAACTACACAGACTAGAGTTAATAAAATAAAATTAATTTTAACGTCTTCTGTTGACACATGTATTTAAAAATAATGTTCTTTACAAGCCTCCGTACATTTTGGAAAAAAAGCGCCAAACATAAGAACCAACCCTCTATCAATTTAAATAATAAAATCAAAACGAATTTTTTTAAGGTTGATTTTGGATTTACAATTTTTATTATCTCAATAGTCTTATATTCTTTTATATGAATATATTTTTTTATTATTGGAAACCCTTTATTGAAAAAATCCATGTAAAAACTTCATATCGCGTAATATTTGAATTTAATATCATTTAAAGCTTTTTAAAAATAATTATTTTTAGAATGTTTTTTGCTGTTGTAATTCGAATTATTACCGAGAAAAAAATTATCCAGAAAGTGTTGTTGTTGTTTTTGTTTTTTTTAACATAATATTGAATTTATGTCCAATTTTATTTACAACTTTGAGGTAAGTGAAATAAATAACAGGATTATATATATATATATATATATATATATATATATATATATATATATTATTTTTTTAAAAATTACTATTTTTTAATTATTTGATCTTTTCAGCTTTAAAAAATGTTGAAACTTTTATCAACCCACATTTATTTTGCTTAGTTTTCGGACTATGAACTGTGGGGGGGGGGGTAGAACACCTAAAAAAATATGTTTCCGATAATATATTTATTACTTACTGATCCGCGCTATTTTTTAAATCGTATTTCCAAGTTTAATTAAAGTTTTATATGTTTTTTATTCAATTGTAAGGTTAAAGTATAGAATAGTTACAAAACACACTCCCCTCCCCATGTTAAGAATGGCTTTTTAAATAATAACGTTATTATTTCAGCACGGATCATTAAGTGCACTAGTACCGTAAGTTTATTTAATAATGATTGAATATCGAAAATTTCAGGAAAATATGATTATTTGATTTTTATTAGATTTTTAAAACATGGGTGTGTGAACGAACGGCTTAAAAAACATCACTACATAGGAACATTGTTTTAAAGCGTCGATAATGTAAACACGATTTTTGTCTCGCATTTTCATTATTTTTATATGCTGTAAAAAATTTGAAAAAAATATTAGCAGTTTATTTGAAGCTTTTTCTATTAAATGGTAAAAAAAAGTTAGGATGATAATATTAAATTAAATTACAATTAAATCGTGTTACATATGGGGGGGGGGGGTAAAACTATGGCGCCCGTTGGAGGTACCTAAAGTAAATAAATAAAAAAGATTAAAAAAAAAAAATACGCCAAAATTCTTTCCTTTCTTTTCAGATTAATAAATGCTCCTTCGAACATGCTGCGTACAACATCGGAGACGATGCGTATTTTGTTATAGGGCCTGGCCTCACTCGTATACGTCAGCCCCGTAAAATAGAGCATTCTCCGCAAGGTTTACCTCTGAAAGGACCATGTCTTGTTTGTCACCGTCGTCCCATCTGTCGAACAGAAACCGGAAGTCAAACAGAGGAGGCAATCTTTACTATGACAAAAAACAAAACAAAAAGTAGTTCAGTATATAGATAATTAAATTCTACTGCGTTTAGTATGAGTTATTTTTTGTTTTCTTGGCTGTTAACTATACTGCAATTTAGTCCTATTGGGGGGGGGGGGTAGATTTACCCAACGTAAAAAATCGACCTTGTGTCTAACCCAGCCCTCATGTTAAAACCAATAAATAGGAATATAGAAAGGGGGTACTACATAAACAGTGAATGATTGCGTTTAAACTTTGACAGTTTCACGTCAGCAGGGTTGGGCCCTCAAGGAAATAAGATTTGTTTGTTTTACTTACCTTTAATATCGAAGTTTTCCAAAAAAATTGTAGACAAGAAGTAGATATATATATTAAAAAAAAAAAATGACCTTGATGCTTTAAAGTTGTTCTTTTTCGGCTTTCTTTTTTTTTTGTTTTTTCTTCTTTTTTTTTACTATTAAAGTTGGGATCTTTCCAACATTTTTAAAACATTAGTTTTTTGGGGTATTTTCTTCAGCTCCAATCTCTGGATTTTACAATGATATTTTTTGACACGCCAAATAACGAACGCGGTTTTCTTTTTTCTTTTATTTGTTTTATTTAGCAATCGCCGATTTAAGTAACGGAAACGAATTACGCAGCAAAAAAAAACGAGAGGAAATAAAAATAATTAACAATCAAAGGATTTAAAAGTGTTGGCTAGACTGGCTGATGAACAAAACAAAACAAAACGAAAACAAAAACCTCTTTGCTGCCGAATAGAAAACCGGTGTTCAACAAGAATTTCACTTGCTAAAAAAAAAAACTGATTTCGCCTATTCAGTGAATCAACTTGACCCTTGTAGTGAGGGACGCGTGAATAGGCTATTCACGCGTCCCTCGCTACAAGGGTCAAGTTGACACAAAGTCGTTTTGTTTTATTATTATCTTTACGATTACTGTTTCCACTTTACTTCCGGTTGCCCTTCCTCATGTTAAGAATGTCTTTGTTTTTATTCTAATTAACAATGTTATTATTAAGAAAACCCCATTATGAGGAAGTGGGGCGTCGGCTTCCTTTACCTATTCTGTACTTTTCACCTGACAATTTAATAAACAAAAAAATATATAGCAGACTGATTTGCAACAAACACAAGCAGGAGCGAATTCTCGTGGCTGGAGATTTTGGAATACACTTCGTTTTTGGTTTATCCAATCAGAAGCTAGCTCTCAGTCACGTGATCGAGTTTATAAAAGGTTTAACCGGCAACACACTCTCCCTCTTTCTTCCTGGCTCTGGCTGAAAGTGCACCCTTCTGTTGGAGGGTAACTTCGCCAGGGCTCTTTGGTCCCGGGCTAGTGTGAATGCAAACAAGCCAACATGGCTATTTCTAAACATGGACTTCCACATGTGACACACACATACTCTTTTTTTTACCACAGGACTTTCTAATCTTTTGTCCCCGTCCATACATGATTGCACGCTCTTACTACTAAATTTTAGGAAACAAATAATATATCATGGCTACACACCACTACTACATACACAAACATATCCAAACAATATTCTCCTTCAAGAGGCCTTTATAATCCTCAATGTCTCTAAACAGAAACTCTTTTAACAATTAACTCCTTTCCTTATAACTACTCATGAAGATGACCACTAAAGCTGTTTATTAAATGTTAGAACGAGATTTCTTGTCTTTCCATTTCTACATTTTTGGCGACTCCCGACGTGATGGCGAACATACAATGTTCATCAACATCATATTATATATTGGTGACCCCGAAATATGCAGCCTTCGATGGCTTTGTTGGATTATCTTTGTTTTTCTTAATCCCTTTAAAAAAACACAAACATTCAGTACTGTTCATATTTTTACCTTACACTGTAATATTCTTTTTATTTTACTTTTATTAAAATGTACAAAAATAAAAAAAAATTGGTTTAACCACATGCTCATCACAAAAAAAAAAGGAAAACAAACAAGCACACTTTTTGTTGAAAAGCGAAAACATCTTCAAACGTCACTTATTCATCACTGAGAAGTTACTGGAACACGATTCGGTGCTTCTACAGAATTGGGGCGAGATTTTGTAGTCGATAAATGGAGTTTTCAGATAAAACAAAACAGTGGTTTACACTGATTTTTTTGTCACTTCTATTAAGCTACATGCAGTCAAAATTACCCGAATATTACTGAATTATTAAACAAAACAACTTTAATCATGTTAGCAGGTGAAAATTTTCTGCCATCTTGTTTAAATCGAAACGGAAAATTACCTCCCTTTTGAATTCTCCTGTGTTTTACGATCGTTTTCATCAAATTTTATTTTTTATTTTCTTTAATAAATAATTTTCTACCTGATCGATTTTCATAATTTTTGGATATAATCATCTTAAAAATACAAGGAATACATAGATACTATTGTTTTCATGTGAAATTCAGTTTTACGATTTCCGAAATTTCATCCCAATAGTGTAGAAGCGCACATGGTTCTATCACCCGATATTCTTTTCACTCAAAAGAAAAACAAAACATTTTCACTGAACACTTTAAACGCACGCTTCGACTACCAACTTTAACACGTATCCACTGAACACTTTTCTCTTTCAACAGGCTTGTTTGATCTTTAATCTACGTCTCAATATGGAAATTCTTTCAACGACTCTGTTTCATTATTCTTACTAACAAAGATAACCAATAAAGTTGCTTTTAAATGTTAGAATGAAACTTCTTTTCGTTGTCATCATTTCTGCAGATATCATAAAATATCAAATAAAACAAAGGCGTAACTGGAAGTGAAGTGGAAGCAGTAATCGTAAAGATAACTGTTTTTTTTTATTGTGGGATAAAATGCAAATATTCAAAATCTGGATGTGAACAAAAGTACTTGCATATGGCAATTTTATAAAGATTGCGATCATGGAAGAACCCAATAAAAAATCTATTTAGGCATTACAATTTTATATTGTTGTTTTCATTACATATTACTAAATGAGGAATCATTTCCGTGAGAAATTCAGATAATATTATGCATCTAAAATTGAAACAAAAAAACAGTTTTTACTCAGTTTCATTTTTAGATAAACGCGACATCATGTAAAATTTGGTGGCCATTTTGTTTTGTTTCAGCTTATTCATGTAATGTTGACACTTTTCAATTGTGCTTTTCTCACTTTTAGATGCATAATACTAATTGGATTTTTTAAGAAAATGATTCCTCATTTTGTAATATTGTGGAAATCCGTTTGAAATCACTTGTCGATTCAGTTACCACAGACTATTAGCAGATAAAATTAGAAAAGATATCTAGAGAAGTGACGACTTGGGATCTATTATACAAGTATACAGGTTTAGTGTTCAGTCAAGATTTACCTCCCTTTGCATATCAGAGGTTATGAAGACTACTGGCAGACTGCTGATGTGCATTGAAAGATTCGAGAAATAGAAGAATGCCTGGAATAGAAGAATGCCTGGGAAAACTAATCAGTTTAACTCTTGCATGAATCCAAAATACACATGTATATCTCTTCTTTTTCTTTGTTCTTTCTTTGTACCCTGTTTTAATTGTGTTCCATCAGCCATGACTGAGAAAATATAAATTGTATTTTGAGTGTCGTCCATACCCACTTCCGGAAAAGTAATTTACAACTGAATTTTAGCAAGTATTTTATGCCACAGGTTTTTATAGACAATTCAAGTATGAATTTAAAAAGCCTTAAAGGTTTAATTCATTGATTAAAACATGAAAATAAAATAAAGATGAGAACAGTAGTCCAAAACCTCCAAATAATACAAATAAAGCCTTGTCTTTATAGTATATGGATGGCAAGCATGAATGGATATCTTATGATATTATGATAAATCCCTTAATAAAGTTTAATAACACTGTTGTAATTGCTTGGCCTTCGGGACAAGATCAAAGTGTAGTATCTTTTCCGACAGATACTGCAAGCAAAGACCATATGTGGGGGTAACTCCACATATCAGACCTTGGTCAATGTAGTGGCAACCCTTCATACCAATTGTCACTATCCAGCTCCCCTACTCCCTGGGAAGTTGGTCCCCATTTCTCCTTCACACCTCACATTAAAAATCGGCCTTGTGCCTAATTTGCTCAGTGGGGGAGCAAATAAATACCTCAAAGTGTAGTATCTGTTCCGGCAGATACTGTAAGCAAAGACCATATATGGGGGTAACCCCACATATCAGACCTTGGTCAATGTAGGGGCAACCTTTCATACCAATTGTCACTATCCAGCTTCCCTACTACCCGGGGAGTTGGTCCCCATATCCCCTTCACTCCTCACTTTAAAAATCGGCCTTGTGCCTAATTTGCTCAGTGGGGGAGCAAATAAATACCTCAAAGTGTAGTATCTGTTCTTCAGATGCTGCACTTCAATTTCTTGTTCTCTGTCAGTGGAGGAGAAATCCTTCACGACTGAAACAATTTTTATTTTTGTTCCTTTTCTCCACATTAAAAAACGATCCCGGTGTCTAACTCTGTCCTGTGGGGAGGCATTGTAAATAGGAACACTGTTGTAATTCTCTTAAAAGTTGTTTGATCTTGGTATAGGGCTTTGTTTTGTAATTTTATCTCTAGACATGGAGACAGAAACAAAAAAGGCAGAATAACAAATAGATCGCATTTATATTACAGAAAGTATTACATTTGTAGGTATACATTAATTCAAAATAAATGTCTGTTTATTTTGTAATAATGTGTTGTTTTGGCTTCAAACGTATATAATACATATTTTATTTTATTCAAACTCAATCAGCGCTTCTAAGGAACAAAAATCTTAACATTAATTCCTTGTTTAATTGCCTCTTGACAAGAGCAAAGTTAGACACAACGTCTTTTTTTTTTCCTCATTCAAAAAGGATCTTAGAAGACCACGACTAAGTGACAATATGCTGTGAAAAAAATAGAAGATTAATAAATAAAAATAAAAAGCGAACAAATGTCTGTGTTTTTTCTGAGAAGGTCTTTTTTAAGTTGTAAATTATAATGTTAAATAAATACTAGCGGGACTTGTGGAAATTCCACATTCATATGTAATATATTGATATTGGCATTCTTTAGATGTTCAGCATAAATGGAGATGCTCTGATATTATTGTACCTATTTACTATGCCTCCCCACGGGACAGAGTTAGACACCAGGGTCGTTTTTTAACGTGGAGAAAAGGTACAAAAATAAAAATTGTCTCAGTCGTGAAGGATTTCTCCTCCACTGAAAGAGAACAAGAAATAGAAGTGCAGCATCTGAAGAACAGATACTACACTTTGATCTTGACCTCTGATATTATTGTAGCTCTTTTGTTAAAACTGCAAAAGCATTTATCTGAGCTAGCAGGGACGCCCGGCGTAGCCCAGTCGTAAAATACGCTAAAATATGATATTTTAATTCTTGCAGGTTTTGTATATATTATTATAAAGTTAATGTTCTATCGATTTTTATATATATTATATAGTTGCGATTTCAAAAAAAAAAAAAAAATATCCATATGACTGGGGTGCATCAGCTTGAATCGAAACCGAAACCAAAACTTATGAAAAAAATATATGTATATAACTTGAGTTCCTTCAGATATAATCAAAACCGAAACCAAAACTTATGAAGATTTCTTGATAAAATTATATATATAAAAAAAAAAGAAGATTACTAGCATGCTATCAGCTATAATCGAAACTGAAACCAAAACTTATGAAGAATTCTTGGTAAAATTATTTATTACAAGAAATGGAAGTCCATAACAATTAAATGACAGTCACATGGATGTAAGTGTGACACACAAAATATATAACACATATAGAATAAGAGATAATGAAATGGAGTTTCATTCTGTATTAATAAACAAACTTTACTTGTTATCTTCGTTAGTAGCATTAGTAGCATTAGTACAAAAGAGAAACAGGTTATTAGGTTGAAGTGTTCTTGTGTAAAGATAGAATTAATATATTGCCGGCTTGTTGAGGGGAGAACAGTTCAGTTCCGTTTACACGTGTTTATAGGTAGTAGCCATCGGTACAAAGGAGCCGGTTAAAAGAGAAAGAAAGGGCAAAGATTTCAGTGTGTTTACGTATGTAGAAGCGTGCGTCCGATAATAGAGACAGGGCAAAGGGTTAGTGTCTTGTGGTAAGAAAGAGTAGGTGTGTGTGTGTGTGTGTGTGTGTGTATGTTTGTGTGTGTGTGTGTGTGTGTGTGTATGCTTGTGTGTGTGTGTGTGTGTGTGTGTGCGTGCATATTGTTTAGCATGATAAAGAATGTTCGTTTCGATACCGCACGTGGGAATAAATGGTAGTTAGGAGAGAGCCTTAACTAGCTCGTAGTACTCATGTTCAGTGATTTGTGTTTCTGGGCAAAACAGCAAGAAAGAGGATTAAAGGTTCATGATTTCGCCTTTTATATACTTGGTCACATGATTGAGGGCTGGCTTGTGATTGGACAAGCCAGGGAGAAATGGATTACAAATCTTGAAGTTGTGAGAAATAGTCTCTGCCTGTGATGTAGCGGATGTCGGCTGCTACGCACACACGCTATCCTATGGCTGTATAGCTGCATGTTTTGTAAAAAAAAACATTGCGTTATGTTTGATCTGTATACTCTTATAATTTCAAATTTTCAATTCATTCAAACAGTGAAACCTCACTATTTTAGTAAATGTTTATTTGTGCTGTAGAGTCCTTGGTGTTGAGATGCTTGTTGGAGAGTATCATTTTCGAGTAGCATCTGTATTCATCTTGTTCAGCCACTCCAGGTAGTTTAATTTTTTTATGATAGTAACATCTTTGAAAAGCACAAAGAACAGTGATAATAATTAATATAGATGTAGTGAAATTGGAAAATGAAAAAAGTTGGATAAAAACATAGATGTTATGAACAGGAGTTAGCACTTGCTAACTCAGTAAAGGCAATTTTGGAATGAAAGTGAGAAAACATGAATCAACAAAAAAAATATATTTATATCAATTTTACAAAATTTAAAGTATGCTTTGAAAGATCAAAGTTGGTTGAAAAGTTTTTTTAAATCTTGAATAAGAAGTACACAGAAATCGCGAGAAAGTTTGTTTTAAAGTTCCTCTGTGTGTGTGTGTGTGTGTGTGTGTGTGTGTGTGTGTGCGTGTGTGCGCGCACACTTTTTGAGGGTGGGTGTTCACTGGAGGAATAACAGCAGGGTTAAAGGTATTTTAGCACATTCTAGTCCTCTAGGATGGGTGTTGTCGTGGTGAGAGTCAAGGCACATAGGGTTGCACGTGTCGCCTGAAAGAACTCTGATTTCAGGTGACAAAGTTGTCTTATAGGCTTGTGTTATTTCCCACAGGATTGTTACTTTTTAGATTTGAAACGATTTTTTTGTTTGTAAAATGTTTTGAGTTCACACGTTTCTGTGAAAACCAACTTGATGAAGAGAGTGAATCTCAACAAAGCGATGAAAGAAAAAAGGCAGCAATTAAAGTCATTTGCTTTTTAGAATTCATTCAGATTGGATCTCAAAAATCAATCAAAATCAATATGGCATAATCACGCTGACACACCAGTTCTCACTAGATCACTGAAGTTAAGCAACATTGAGCCTCAAGATCAAAGTGTAGTATATGTTCTTCAGATCTACACTTCAATTCCTTGTTCTCTGTCAGTGGAGGAGAAATCCTTCACGACTGAGACAATTTTTATTTTTGTTCCTTTTCTCCACATTAAAAAACGACCCTGGTGTCTAACTCTGTCCCTTGGGGAGGCATTGTAAATAGGAACATTGAGCCTAGTCAGTACCAGGTGGCTGGCTCTGTATGTAGAGGTAAGTCGACACCTCTCCCCTGCAAAAACCTAATGTCGTTACCTTCCCTAATGGGGATGTACATACAACTTAGGACTGCTTCTGAATTTCATACTCCCCTGAAACTTCCTCCTTCAGAGGAAGCAGATTAAATCCGCATTAGAGTTAGTGCCATCTCAAAAACCCAATGCCGAAATACTACGAAAGAAGTGAAAAAGAAGAAGAAAGAGTAATTTAAATGAAGACAGAAAAGGAGTAGCTTATTATACTCATTCATCTCTCATATCTATTTATAATCTATCACAATTTGAGTGGGTGGCCAATACCAACATCTCGACAATTTAATCAATTTTGTTTAATAAAATAGGAACAGAAGAAAGGTTAGTTTAGCCGGCACGTATCATACAAATGTAATGGAGTCCAGATCTTTAATATTGAACGGGAATTTGTATTTTGCCATTCCTCTCCTCAACATGTGATGATGAGAAATGGGGAAGACAATACAGCATCTTGTCAGGTCGGCATCTCACACGAAACTGGTCAAATTTGAGTGCAAAAGAAAACTGTGCAAAAACAACTGAAAACGTTAGCATGCGCACTGCGTTTACTGTGGCATTTTGGAACACACGTCTGGACATAACAACGCATGCGCCAAGCTGCATGATAGATTGCATGTAAATAACGAAAATAAATTGAATTCAATCATGTACCTATTTACTATGCCTCCCCACGGGACAGAGTTAGACACCAGGGTCGTTTTTTAACGTGGAGAAAAGGTACAAAAATAAAAATTGTCTCAGTCGTGAAGGATTTCTCCTCCACCGAAAGAGAACAAGAAATAGAAGTGCAGCATCTGAAGAACAGATGGTATTTATTTGCTCCCCCACCGAGCAAATTAGGCACAAGGCCGATTTTTAAAGTGAGGAGAGAAGGGGAAATGGGGACCAACTCCCCGGGGAGTAGGGGAGCTGGATAGTGACAATTGGTATGAAGAGTTGCCCCTACATTGACCAAGGTCTTATATGTGGGGTTTCCCCCACATATGGTCTTTGCTTGCAGTATCTGCCGGAACAGATGGTATTTATTTGCTACCCCACCGAGCAAATTAGGCACAAGGCCGATTTTTAATGTGAGGAGTGAAGGGAGGGGGAAGGGGAAAAGGGGACCAGCTCCCGAGAGGTGGGAAATGGGAGCTGGTTAAAGGTCAGGCATGTGGGGTTGCCCCCACATCTTGTCTTTGCTAGTCATAGCTAGTCATAGCTTGCAGTATCTGCCGGAACAGATACTACACTTTGATCTTGTCCCGAAGGCCAAGTGGTTTATGTAACTGCCACAGTGTGTTATAGAAATTGACATGTTTACAGTTAGAACAATTTTTTTGTCAATTAATCTAAAGATACCATTGTAATTTCTTCTATTATTCCATCTGGGGTCGCTAGGGATGATTATTTGTTAGGTTCATAAAATAACTGAAATATATTAGAACGTAGAGAAACTAATTTCTTAAGCATGCATTAGAGAGATAGATCATATTTTTATAAATAAATATCAAGTTATTTTATACCTACAGACACTAGTTTTTCATGCTCATGCAATCATCAGTGTAGGAAGTGATAATTACTACCAGTTGGGAGATTCAAACCCACCCACAAAGTCACCCTTGACTCCGTAGGCTAGCATTTTATCAACGGGCAACCAGAAATTAACACAGGAATTTAAGCAAATTAAGAACTTATAAATGCCAAGTTAGCAGGCATAAACAGTCAAAGAGGATTCAATGATAGGAAGTCAGAATATTGCCTTTTGCAACACAGAAATAGAGGGAATTGGGGCATTTATAGGTACTTAATTTCCCTTAATCTCTATGTTAACTTGTGATCCAACCACCTATATACAGCATGAGGAAGAACGCGGTGTTCTACCAGTACATAAGTGTAGTTCTAGGTGGTTCTGATTTGAACACCCACGAAGGTCCAATAGCATGGTCTTCGTCGCTTCCATGGTAATAAGTCAGAGCGAGATTCCTACCCCAGCAGCAACTCACCGGTAAAGAACAAAAAGAAGGCGAAACACCATAGAAAAAAAATTCCACAGGTCCAAACTACTCAACACAAAGTCTACAGAGTAGACACGTGCCATGGGGCAGATGTACAATGCCAGGTTGGCCACTCTCTCCTATTGCTTGCTGCTCACTGAAAGAGATTACTTCAATTTGGTATCATTCATCTGCAAGTTAATCACAAGATCTGTAAGTGACGAATAGCTGACTCTAGATGCAAACTTGGATTTTTGTTTGTACGAATTAATTATTAAAATAAATTCTGATTACAAGAAAAATATTTTTGTACAATTATAAACAGGAGGAAAGTGAGATAAAAATATATGCAATATCTTTTCTTTCAACACCAGTTTACTTAGATAAACGGGACTTTTTTTCTTCAACAACCAATTTCTTTCCTTTCTTTTTTGGACGGTTAGAGAACAGGGGAGTACTAGGGAGGGGGATTGACAGACCCAACTTTCGACTCTTGACTGATGATTGGCAACTGACGACTCACTCTAAAATCACTCTGCGGCTCCTTTTAAAGCTAGGGGTCGGTGAGGTTTGGCGAATCTGAGGTTCTCATCCAACAAATCCCTATTCATTATGTCACACTCTGATTTGCGTTAATTGAGTAATTTGCTACATCATGTGTGCATGCCAATTAGGTGATTCGTCCGACAGAAACCAAATTTTTTCATTATCCATTTTCCTATACAGGCCAAATCGTGGCTTTGACCTTAAGGTCGCTTCGAAGACAAAACATTGCTCGATAACATGTAATAATCCTTTTTACACAACAATATTACCGTCAATGTTCCCGAAATTATTTTTTCCTTCGTGTATTTTGCATTAGCAATTAAACTGTTTTTAACCAGTAAGGGTACCCTGGGATTACTCACATAAATAAAGCTCTAATTCAGCTCTCATTTGCTCCTTCTGGGGCAATTTTTGACTATCATAGGTGGTTGGGTCACAAACCTCTCTCTCTCTCTCTCTCTCTCTCTCTCTCTCATATAAGTACTTCTGCAGTTATCAGCCTGGATTTCTATAAATGTTGTCTTGGGCTTACCCGGCAGCTGACATTAACCACCAGAATATGCCGAGTACTAATCAAATTTAAAAATGCTACAAAAATAACAACACTTATCAGAAACTAATTACATTTTTTGTCATATATTGAAATCAAAACCCTAAGACAGTGAGTCAAGTACGATAACTATTAGGCTAGTTTGGCACGATCTTTAAAAATTGTTTTCAAACCTACTTATTCTTAACATAAATAATCTGTCATACAAACGATTGATGCATGCACATTTGTTGAAACAGTTGTCAAACAGATAAAAATCTGATGATGCCCACGTACCAATTTTTCAATTTTTATCTCTTAGCAGCCCTTTTTTTCCAGATGAAAACCGATTAAAAATTTTCCACGTATCTGAATACCCTATATAATAAATTTAAAGTCTGTAGATCAAAAATTCGTTGAGTATATAGGTTGAGAAGTGTCCTCACACACACACACACACACACACACACACACACTCATTCTCACTTTTACAGATATACATGTATTTGTTATTTTTTATGTAAGAAATAGTTAGGAAAACTTTTTACATTTTGGGGTGGGTAGAAGGATAAGTTTTGAATGTGTATGTTTTCTGTTTTTTATAAGAAAAGGTGTAAGAATTTTGGGGGGGTATGGGATTTCTTTTTTGGTAAAAATGTTTTCTTTTGAATAAAGGTAAATATGTAACAACTAAATGTTACCAAAGGCAAGATAAGTTACTCTTCTACCTACCTGGATAAGTTTTTTTTTTTTTTTTTGTAGTTTAACTTATTTTAATAGTTTTATTTACTTTGAAACAAAAGTATTGGTTAGTCTGTTGAGTTAGAATGAAAAAAATGTTGGTTTTGTTACAACCATTTAGGACCTCAATAATCGCTCAAAACTTGAAACTAAACAAAATAGTGGTAGAAACCGATTAAATAAATGTCACCAATCGTGCGAAAATCTAATGTTCTACCAGTATTTTGTTTAGTTTTTGATTTTTAAGCAGTTATCGATCGTCTAAATGGCTGTAATGAAACGATAATTTTTATTTCTTTCTAACGTAAGACAATATCATTATGGAAGAATTACAAAATTAATTCAGATAAAATTAATTGATTTTTATTGAAAATTTGAAACAAAGAAAAATAAGAGTTCTTGGAATACGAAAATTCAGAGAGTCCCAAGAACGTTCTGGTGAAAGAAGAGTGGTTTTGTGCGTAAGAAGAAATTTAGTAGGCATGTTTATTTCGACTAGCAGCACATTTATTTATATGTGTGTAAATGAGATAGGCATGGTAGTGTGTGTGTGTGTGTGTGTGTGTGTGTGTGTGTGTGTGTGTGTGTGTGTGTGTGTGTCTACAGACTCGAAATTTGACATACAGGATATTAAGATTTGGAAAATCTTTTTAATCAGGTTTCGGACAAAAATTTTGCTGTTAAGGGGTCAAAGTTCAACGATTTTACCTTTGAGAACTTTACCAAACTTCTCCGCCAATTTTGGATCTACACACTTGAAATTTTAGATATAGGTTACTTTATAATTTGATTTGAGCCCAAAACAATAAATGTTAAGGGGTTAAAATTGGGGTCAAAGTTAAAAAAAATTTGATCTCTGCGATCTCTAATAAATCAGCCAATTTTTGGTCTAAACATTTGAAATTTTACATAAAGTGTATTCAGACATAAGGCAAGCTTTTTAATTGTTTTTTTTTTTTTTTTTGCTGAAAATTTGGCTTCCAAGGGGTCAAAGTTCAAAAGATTTGACCGTTGCAGTTTCTAGTCAACTGTTAAGCCAATTCTGGGTCTAAACATTTGAAATTTTACATAAAGGTATTCAGATTTTCAGCAATCTTTTTAATCAGTTTTTGGGCGAAAATTTGGCTGCCAAGAGGTCAAAGTTGAAAGAGTGGACCTTTGCAGATTCTACCAAACTCCTCTGCCAGTTTTGGGTCTAAACACTTGAAATTTTATAGGTTACTTGGATATGGGTCAGACATTTTAATTTGATTTGAGCCCAAAACAATAAATGTTAATGAGTCAAAATTGGGATGAAAGTAAAAGAAAATTTGATCTCTGTGGTCTCTAGCAACTTTTCTCTATGGTAGTTAAGGAAGCCTATTATATAGAAGGCATTACTATACATATGTGGTCCTGGATATGACCTTAAACTATATCCAGTGGTGAGGCCTCAGCTTGCAGGCTTTGGGGAGTGTGGAGCCACCCTTTAATTGCCATTGCTCCCAGGTCCACTCTGACCCGGAGTGGTAGTACCTGTTAGGATCCCAATTATGGGTTAAATAGAAACCGACTTGAAAACAGCAAATATATTCTATTAAAAAATCTTTCTTCAAAATCTTTGGATTCGGCATTAAATAACCTGAAAAGGGTTGATATGCCATAAAACAAAAACAACCAACCATACATATGCATATAAAGTTTTTAACAGTACATAAGGCTTAAGCAAAGCTGGGCTGAACTGCTAGTCACTTATAAAAATGTAGAATCTAATTTGGGGGTGGGGGTGATTTTGCAGAGGGTGTTAATCTATAATATATATGCTCACACAAAATTCAGAATCTCATTTGGACGTGTAGAGCTTCAGTTTGAAATTTTTGTTTTGCATCTGTAATTTGGGAACTTTTATTCAGTGTAGAATTACACTTAAAATAGAACTCGAAGAATACCCATCCCAGGATAGGTAAAATTAATTCTTCAAACAGTTTTGCACCGCTTTCATATTCCCTTATAAAGACTAAACTCAAGACATAATGATATTAAATCTTAGCTCTAGAATCCTTATTCGGATTTTGATCAAAATATATTACAGGATTTGGATTCTAAAAGATGTTTCCAATTAAAGGAGTCTTCAGAAGAAATTGAAATTCAAAGACTTTTGCTTAATTGATGTCTAATAACTATGGATTAAATTTAAGCCAAATTTCTAAATATTGCAATTTCCAAATTGTGCCCATATTATGCCCTCTAAAATCCTCTTAATGTATTCAGTATTTTTTATGACCTAACCCAGCATAGTTTATCCTCTAAAAAGAAATAAAAATCTAGTTTGTTGTGGCTAATACGTTTCAACGGCCTTTAAATATAATATGAAAGAAAGAATATAAAAAATAATAAAAATTTAACGTTTTAGAGTGGGAGATCCGTTTCCTATATAAACTTAATGTAAAATGAGCACTCACTACTTGGCCACGTAGCGGTCAATGAGACATGTAATCGTTAGCACTTTTTCAAGTTTGGTAGTTAAAGGGGGGGTGAGGGAACAGAGAGAGGGGGAGTCATAAGTTCAAGACATTTTAAAAATTGCGTGGTGGGGCTTAAAATTTATAACTCTACAATTTCCATTTTCTTAAATAAGTCTCACCGTTAAATATTACTTAATTATTATTTCCTGATATTTTTTAAGGCTGCTAATGAAAAAAATCTAGGGTGAACCTGTACAATGACCCGCCCCTGGTATTAATGTTTTTTTTCTTAGTGCCTTTTTTCAATTATTTCCGATGGATTATTATCGATTGGACACTAATCTACCATATCATATATTAAAAAAAAAAAAATCAATATTTGTAAGGGGTGCTCAGTTTCTAATACAATGTTCTAGTAAATTGACCACCCACATTGGAACCACTCGACAAGAACACTCACATCTTTTTATATAAAAGATTTTTCATCTATTAATTTCGCAAAAATTGAATGCGTGTGCAAAAACAAACATGGCGACCAGTGAAAATAATACAGAATAGATTGGATGATAAAGGTCTTAATATCATTGCCCTTACATTGGTAAATATTCCAAATAAACTGAACTTTGATGAATATTTACAAATCGATGTCTAATATATATTCGTAAAATTTCACAAAAATCGTCAATAAGTATATTTACGCGAAGGGTTTCTATATCTTATTTTTTACCCCCTTTTGCATAAAAATAAATTAGAATTGCTCGAATGTGGAACACTGTTCCGCTGCCCTGCTTCCCGGTTGAATACAACATGGTAGACTTCAAATTCAACGTAAATCAATTTCTATTCCATTTACAACATTAACGACTACTACATTTTTTTTTTTTTTTTTACAAGGGTGTCACCACTTATCAAGGCCCAGAGGCCACTCGAGGATAAGGGTTAATAGGTATACATTAGTCATTGTGATTTTAGCATAGTAAACAGTGGGAATTTTGAAACTTGGATTACTTAGGGGGACGATTCAATTAGAACTTGTTCACATTGGACTTTTTCTTTTTTTTTTCATAGGTATCAACTCATTATCAAGGCCAAGAGGCCACTCAAGGATAAGGGTTAAAGAGTGTACAGTAGAAATTGGACAATATAATAACCATTAGTAATGAAAATTTGTTAAATTTGATAATTTATATGGAACGGCTCATCAAGAACTTATTTACGTTAGACTTGAAGACAACCATATTGTAGTCAGCCGGAAAGCAGGAAAATGGAAGACAATTCCACAGGCGTGCAGTTCTAATAAAAAAGCTTTGTTCATGGAATCTACGTTTAGGTTTAGGCACAGATAAAGAGTGGGGGGAATTATTGATAATGTTTACAGCTAGACGAGTGTTTCTTGTGAAAGTTTTGCGAGGGGGGACCATAGATTGAAGCTCAGTCGAACACTTTCATTACCACCTTACATTCATTATTAACCTTTATCCTCGAGTGGCCTTCGAATCTTGATAAGTGGTGACTCCCAAGTAAAAAATAAAAAAAGTAAATATAGCCCACATTATGCTTCCTTACGCCTAACAGCTGTGTTCCAAAATTCATAATAATCGGTTAATTAGCTTAGAAGTGAATCCTGGACGTACAAATATATTAACGTACAAACATGTTTATCGTTGTATTAAAACTACATTTTTCTCGCAAACTAAAAAAAATTAGACTTTATTTTAGAGCAGAACTAAAGAAAAAAAAATGGAAAATTTGTTGCGTAACTTTTTTTCACAGGAGACATTTTGCCGGCTGTCACCGGTTTTTGGTTGCCTTTGTTCTGTCCAGTCCATAGTTGAACCCATATTTTGGGCCAGAATTTGTTTTTATATCGTAATTTTGATTTCACCGTTGAGGTCTTTATCATTCCAAGGCATTATTTGTTGAAAATGGAGACCGAAGATCGGGAAAAAGGGTACGGAAAGCGATGAAAACGCGCGTGAGTGAGAGACCGGATCAGATTTCAAGAGGGTCACCTCCTCCCATGACTTCGTCTTCCTATTGAAGGTCACGCTGTCCTCTTGCAAGTGGGTGCCACCCAACTGACACATACACATATATATGTCATCCGCAGACAGTTTCGCTGTATCACAGCTCCTCAGTGTGGCTGGGCAAGCAAATAATTCAAGTTGGGATCAAAACCCTGTTTTGACAACAGGCGACCATTCTAACCGTTACGCCAGCGGCACCGGCTTACTACAGTAAGTGAGATCTAGATAATTACATTAAAGTTTTTATTTTCTTAATCTCTGAGTGCGCTATTTTTCTGTGAAGAGCTATCGCTAATGATGGGAGAGGGGAGGGGCCTATGCAGTCAATCACAGACTATTTCGCTGTATCGCAGCTTATCAGTGTGGCTAATATTTTATTTTTGTTAAAGTACAGACTTAAAAAATATATTCAATATATTGTTTGCTATTGTATACTTTTTTGTGTCCCCTCCATCAGCTTGTTAAAGGTAAGTAATTAAGTTATTGAGTAATTTTATAGAATTACCACCAGCAAAAAAAACTTTTTCAGCAACGTAAAAATAAAAAAATAAAAATAACCCTACCAATATACTAAGTCCGGGTGGCAACACCCCTCCCCCCCCAAATGGGAGTGATTCTATAAAAATACAAATTATTAGTTATATTTCTATACGTTAGTACGATAATAAATTAACTTAATATATCTCCTTGGTTATATTGAAGATTTCAGCTTTAAGTTGGCTGCCATTGAAACAATATTCATTATCTTGACCAAATTATTTATAGTTTTATTACAATTTGGTTCAATTACTTCAATGACTAAACAATACAATTATTACTGCATTGTTTGCTAATTAATTGAACCAAAGTGTCATAAAACTAGAACTAATTTGGTTAAGATAATGCTGTTTCTATGGCATCCATCTTAAAGCTAGAATCTTCAATTTAACCCTTAATGTTTCTTTTTACTCACTTAAAATTGTTTACTAGGAAAATATTTGAAGCCTGGGAAAGTGGATCTACCTCCTAGAACTGCACAAGACTAACTCTACACCGCAATCAACAGGTCATTTCGGGAATGGTCTGATCTCTGTTGATATTGGTGCGGGGATAAAAAAATAAAAAAAAATCCCGGCGTGGTTTTGTTGATACGTTGATTGAAAGTTACTGCTTCGTTTTGTATTCGGTACTTTTACACAATACGAAGCCTGAACTAAGTTTAGTTTGGTGAAAGTCGGTTTGGTTCGGTCCGTATTATGAAGAAACAAGCACCATTTATTGAATTACTAATCCTTCCTTAAGTCCAAAATGAATCTTGTGTTGATCAAATAGAGATGCTACTGCTTTAGAGACCAACAAGAATTGGTAATGATTTTAAGCATAAACACAAGAAATACACGATTTAAATATATAAACATTGCTTAAAAACTAACATGGCCATCTTTTAGGGTTTTTTTTTTAGCCATGTTTACATATTTGAATCGTGTATTTTTTGTGTTTAGATGTTTAAAATAAATATTAACTCGAAATGACTTCTCACGTAATAATATTTAACATAAAAACATATTTTAATGCATACACAGATTTTTATTTTCTCGCAATCAACTCAATACTAGATTTAGTGACATTACCCATTAATTAGGGAGATTTCCGAGTCTTGACGTACATATACCCGAACCCGAACGCTCTTAATTCCATAAGAGAGACTTTTTGGCCCTTTTTTTGTTTTTAAAGAGGGTAGGGTCACCTCGTCCCATGACTTTCATAAAGTCGTTTCGCTACTTTTTATAAAATTTTGTTTACCAATTTATTTTATTGTTTATATATATATATATATATAAAGTGTAATATCTGTTCTGATGCTACAGTTGCTACACTTCAATTTTTTGTTCTCAGTCAGTGGAGGAGGAGAAATCTTTCACGACTAAGACAATTTTTATTTTTGTTCCTTTTCTCCACATTAAAAACGACTCTGGTGTCTAACTCTGCCCTCGTGGGGAGGCAAAGTAAATAGGAATAACCCGAACGCTCGGCCAACAGAGCAAACGTTTTTGTTGTTTTTTCAAACAAATTATTTTGTATTTTTTCTTGATTGCCCTGAGGGGGAGGGGGGGGTCAGTTTTTTTTTTGTTTTTTTTTTTGTAATTGTGTAGTTGTAAGAACCGTGCAATATTTTAGATAAGATTTTCAAGTTAAAATTACTTTTACGGTATCTTTTGCTTCTTAAATCGTTAGGTAAAAGTACAGGATAGTTGAAAAAAGTAAGGCTAAGGCTCCCTCCTACCCATTTTAAGAATGGTTTTTAACGTTATTGTCTCACGGCCCGTAAACTGCACAAGTATTTTTCCCTCAGTAGGAGAAAGAAGACCGAAAATAGTGATCGGAGACCGATATTTTGTTTTGGTAAATTCATAAATTAACACCCTCAGCTACTGCTTTCCTCCAGAAAAATGAAATTCTACTTTTTTTAGGCGATTACATGTTAAAAAGAAAAAAAAAACTTGGCGAAAAAAATAAAAATAAAACATTTAAGTATTTAGAGTAAGAAATCAGTTTTGTATATAAATATTTGCCATTTTCACTAATTCTAAGTCCGAGTGGCAAGATTGTAAAATCATACATAATTGTATACAAAGTATCCCCCCCCCCCCAAAAAAAAAACATATGCCTATGATCCCATAGCAAAAAAAGAAAAAACAGATAACTGGCCTAAAAACCTACAATGGTACCGAAATGAAGGATTATTTTAAGATTAATTTATATGCGAAACTGATCCCCCAGTCTAAATTCTAAATTAATTGTTTGGTATTTTTCACTGTCATATTTATCATAGTTTACCCAAGAATAAAAATCAGATTCTATTGAAGGGGGAGGGGTGATTACTTGTAAACAGCCTAAAAAAATATCTGCAAAAAAGGAATAAAAATTAATAAATACATATTCAGAATTTAGAGTGGGAGATCACTTTCCTATATAATGTTAAATAAGTACCCGGTTCCGGGCCAGTTAGGGGTAATATGTGTAACCAAATTTTTATTTTCATATTTTTTAATATTTTGTAAATTAAAATTTGTTCCTAAACTTACATTTTATATATATATATATATATATATATATATATATATATATATATATATATATATATAAATTTGCTGATTTCTTTCTGTCCTCTGATGAGAAGAATAGCATGAATAGTATTCTTTAAAACTTTGGAATAAGGACTTTGTGAATTGTTTTTTTTTTTTTTGAGTATTCAGTCGAACAATAAATTTGATTGTAAAGTTCAACTTACAGTTTTAATTTCTTTTCTCTTTTATATATATATACATATATACATATATATGAGCAAACAGTTAATGAAATATGTTAAAAAACACTTTCCGATCCCGCATTTTGCTAATTCCTACCCTCTGATGAGAAGGAGAGTATTTCTTCAAAACTCCGCGGATTAAGGACTATCCATTTATCTAGTGTTTCCTTTTCAGATTAAATATGTTTTTAACTCATTTCAAAGTGTTTTTTAACATATTTCATTAACTGTTTGCTCGTATTATAAGCTCTATTTCCTATTTGGTATTATCGAGCTTTTATATCTGGCTGAGATAATTTTATAAATATTAATTCTTTAATATTTATAATTTACTTTAATTTTACCATCTTGGATCATTTTGGTAAATTCACTTGTAATTTTCATTTTATATATATATATATATATATATATATATATATATGACCTTTTCTATCAGTGCGAAATGAACTTTAGCAAACTACTCTGTTCATTTTTGGTCTACAGACTTGAAACTTGATATATATGGGAGACTAGATGAATGCCCAACTAAAAGTTCTACTAAACAGTGTCCTATCAGATTTAGTTCCTGAGAGTAAAGACTTCCTGTTTTGGTTAAAAATAAGTAATCAAGTAGGTGTTAATGAAAATCAGGAAAACTTTTGGAGTTATTTTTATAATTTCTTCTCCAAAAACATTATGGGAATAGGTGGTTTGATTGTTTTTGGATAATATGATAAAATGTTTTTGTTTTGTATCCTAAATATTTTTTTAAAAGTAAGTAAATCAAAGGTGTGATTTGATTTTTTTTTCTGTGGAGGCAGGGATGTAAAAAGTTTTGTTTAGAATTTGTTAAATAATATGAAACTATATCTATGGCAATTAAGCTACACAGAGGCATCCATCTTTCATATTGCACGTAATTATCAGACTAAGTACACTTCCCCTGATATATTTTTATAGTTAGCCATGCTAGTGTATTGAGCACTGTCAAAGAAAAAACCTACACATAATCTATGATGTAATCTTATAATATTATGCTTGTATATACATGAAATTATATATATATATATTTCCCCAAAACCTTTGGCCTTGATGGAGGGGAGACTAAAACTTGCCAATTGAAAATCCATGGATTAAGGAAATTAATATAACCCCTTTTCTATATATTCCTTTTGTCGAACAATAAATTCTTAACTCGAATATATGTGTCTATATTTTGATTTTCAGAATTTAAATTTAACAACTAAATTTATATATATATATAGTGGTAGTCAAAAATAGATTATAGAAATGCTCATATCTTTGGTTCTATAGGACAAAACTACATGAAAATTTACAGATGGTTAAAATTTTTATGACTATTAGTAAAAAAGAAGGTATATTTTTAAACCAATAAAATATTCCCAAGTTTGCCTACATTTGTATATATAATGTCCTGCAGGCCAGCTTCAGTTTTGCTGCTTTGGTTGTCTCCTCTGTGGCCTTGCCAGGCCACTAATATATATATATATATATATATATATATATATATATAAAAGTGAACGTGTCTGTCTGTGTGTCTATCTGTCTGTGTACATTTCCCTACGCAATAACTCTGTCAATTTTTAGTCTATAGACTCGAAATTTGAAATACCGGGTACTGAGATTTGGGAAAATCGATGTGACAGGTGTCAGCCAGAAATTTGGCTGTTAAGGGGTCAAATTTCAACGATTTGACCTTTAAGAACTCTACCAAACTCCTCCGACAATTTTGGGTCTAGACACTTGAAATTTTAGATATAGGTTCCTTGAACCTGGATCTAACTTAATAAAGTGATTTGAGCCCGAAACTATAAATTTTAAGGGGTCATAATAGGGGTCAAAGTTTTAAAAAATTAACCATTTTTTTGTTTTTTTTTTGCTTTTTTTGCACAGCATACACCTCCAAACACCCGAGCAACGCCGGGCACCCCTGCTAGAATATATATATATATATATATATATATATATTATTTCCCCAAAACCTCAGGTCTTGATGGAAGCAAAAACTTTCATGCTATGGGAATCTTATATTCCGGCACTCTATTGTACAACTCCTGGCGGCTGCTTGTTCGACCATTTCCAGGATACCGTCCAGGACTTTGTGCGCTGGTCGAATTCAGCACGAAAGTCAGGCTGCTCCAGTTCCACGGCTGTGCCCAGAGCGAGACCCACTTCAGTGTACCGTGCCCAACTCTCATCGTCAATCACCACCCAATTCTTTGATAGCGTCTATTCCTAGAAGCAGGTCGTAACAAGCAGCTCACCGTCTATAACCAGGGCTTGCACGGCTACTGAGGGTCCATCGCCGATACTCCTATGCATGATGCTTACTTCACAAGAGGCTAGGGAGCCCCTGCCAACTGTCAGCATTGGGACCATTTTGTCCCATGTATCATAGCATACCTTGCACATGAGAGTTGGCATGAACTGGGTGTCTACAAGCGCAAAGCACTCACACCCATTGATGCACACCCTCACCGCCAGTACCGCCTTGTTTAACAGCAATATGGGAAGAAGACTGGCGCTATAGCTTACTTTCCTTGCCTGTTTCCTGGACAACATCTCGCTATGTGGCCCAACTTGTTGCACCAGTAGCAATGCATGCATCTTCGTATCCCTCGGTCAGGCATGTCCTTCACACCGCTTCGGCAGTCTCTTGAAAAATGGTTTAGCCCGCTACATTTATAGCACTTCACATCTTCTGTTGGCTATGCAGGTGCCTTCATGGCTGCTGAAACAGACTCCGCATTGTCTTTTAAAATATTCCAAGCTCTGCCCAGCAACTCGTCCAGCCCTAGCTCACTCTGCCTTGACGATGCTCGCAGCAGTCGGCTCGCGTTGTCCGGGAGTCTGGCCAAAAAGGTGCATCCTAATATTTTGACGTTCACTCCACTGAATGGTGCGGCCAGCTTCCTTAAATCAGCCTTGTCTCATTTGGCCCAAGCCGCAGTTCCGTGAACTGCCTCCAGGTGATGAAGGGATCCATAGCAAAGGCTGCATATAGTGTCTGTCTAACCTCCTCCAGGCCAGATTCATCTCCGAGCTGCTGGTAGATGGCGTACACTCCTTTGGTGAGCCTCAGCGGGATGGCTACTATAGTGAGGGGAGTTGCCTCTAAATGGGGAAGGGCTCATTTTTTTCTATAATAAAATAAAGTGCTTATACAATATTTAGTGTACATTTTCTCTGAGTCCCCCCCACCACCACCAAAATGTGTGGGGAGGAGAATAATTTTTATTTTCTCTTTTTTTTCCACAATAAAATAATGTGCAGAAGTAAAATTTAATGTTAGTGTTAATTCTGAATGGGCATCCATAGATTGGCAGTCATAGTGTAAGCAGTTCTGACTATGAATGGAAAAAGCCTAAACAATTTTGACTGCTCTATCATTATTTTCATGGCAAGTGTAATCTCTGGACTCCTTTCACAAAAAAAAACACTCTACTAACTACAACCACTATCAACAGTTTCCCACATTCTCTATCTGTGCCAAAATCTAAATGCAGATGTCACGGACTCAGCTTCTTTCTTAGAAGTACCTACCTGTGGAACTCAGTTCCATTGGCCTGCTTGCCAATCGACTACAGTATGGTAGGCTTCAAGTCTAATGTAAACAAGTTCTTGTTGAACACTCTCCTTAAATAATAAAATTGTATGCAACTTACACTAATGATCACTACACTACCATGTTACATTCATTAACCCTTATCCCTAAACAGCCTTTGGACCTTGATAAGTGGTGACTCTCTTGTAAAAAAAACAAAAAACTTTTATTTAATTTAAGACAACCGATACAAATATTTTGGCAAATGACAAACTTTATTATTTCACTATTATTTTTAAAGATTAATAAACCTTGCGCATTTTACGTGCAATTATTTTCAACCTTCTGTAAAAAGGTTGTGTAAGTTTTTGGTACTAGTGCAGAGAGTGATCTGGATGTAACTCACCATTGCTCGGCTGTCACCGGAACACTGACGTCAACAGCCGGAGTAAGCCGAACGTCGGCGAGGAAATTAAGCCGAGCGTCGCATAGCATTACCAGAAAAAGAAAAGGAAAACTTACCTTGGAACTTTAAAGTTTTATTAGCAATAAAGGAAAATGGTATAACATTTTTTTTTATATATATAAATATTTTTTTTATGGAAAAATAATTTTAAACATTTGTTAGTTCAATAAAAGGTTCACTGGTAAGTCCAAAACAATACTTTCAAAGATTTTTTTTTCTTTTTTTGTTACAAGTAAAATAGAAACAAAACTGTTTTTTGGTGGGGGAGTGGGTCTTTTTGGGTTTTTTTTTTTTTTTATAGAAAAACGTGTAACGTTGAAACATTTAAAAAAAAACAAAAAAAAACAAACCAAACTTTTTTTTGGTGGGGGGGGGAGAAGTCTTTTTTTTTTCTTTAGAAAAACGTGAAAAGTGAAATATTTGTTCTTTTTTTTGGGGGAGGAAGGTTATGTTGTTGTTGGACAGTATCGCACACCAACAAAGTGGACGCAGAGGTGGTAGCGGATGTGCAAGGGAGCAGCTTGTCATCAACCGGGTAGCTTTCGGCAATTTGAGTTAATATGGAGACAAACGGAACATTACCAAATCTTTGCCTCCACATAAACTCTAGGAGATATGTGTCTAAAAGCTTCTTTTTTTTTTTTTTTTTACACTTTTTTTTCTTCCTTCCCTGAATTTAATAACTTGTGTGTCTTTTCCGTTCATGTAAGAACTGGTGTGTGTGTGTTTTTTTTTTACTTTTTCTTTTTTCTTTTCTTCCTCTTCTAATTTATTGTCTGCTGCTTTGAATTTGCAACGCGCGCCACGTTGAAAAACATTGCGCCTCATTTTCAGTGGCTCAGCTTTATGTTACGGCGACGCTTAGCTTACTCCGACTGTTGACGTCAGTGTTCCGGTGACAGCCGAGCAGTGGCTGAGTTACGTCCGGATCACTCTCTGCACTAGTACCAAATTTTTTGCAGGGATAAAAAACCTTCTGCAAAATGATTGCCCTTTGAATTCTTTCACTCTAATCATGCCTTTACCTCCCTACCTCCACCTTCGAGCAACACCAGAAAGGATGCCAAAATGAACTCAGACCACACTCATTTATCCATTAGACAGAAACCGCCGCGAAAAAGGTAGGTTCTCTCTACCGTCCTAGAAGGCTACTAATGCCCGAAAGTATCCTATACCTCTATAAGGCCACCATTCGCCCATGTATGGAGTATTGTTGTCATACTTGGGCAGGTGCATCTGATACTAGTCTCTCACTCCTAGACAAGGTTCAAAAGAGAGTCGCCAACCTAATTGGTCCTGAACTGTCATCTAAGCTTCAGCCTCTGTCCCATCGACGAAATGTAGCATTCCTCTGCCTGTTCTACAAGTACTTTAACGGTGAATGCTCCGAAGAACTACAAGCACTTGTACCCCCTCGATGTAAATACCCTCGACAAACCCGACAAGCAACAAAATCCCACCCCTTCACAGTAAAGATCCCTAGATGTAAGAAATCCTTCTACTCCAGTAGTTTCTTCCCCAGAACCGCTAGACTTTGGAATTCCCTTCCGGATTCCTGCTTCCCCAACTGTACTGACATGTAGAAGTTCAAGTGTAACTTGAACCGACATCTTGCTGCCCAACTCCCCACATAGTACCCCTGTAGCTTATGTCCCTGATAGTAGCCCCCTACATCAAAGTGGCAATGTGTCTTGTTTGGGGTGAAAATGTAATAAAAAAAATTTTTTTTAAACTGGCAACGGAGCAAAACTTATTAATGCCCCCAGCTTCATTTTATGGCTTCTATAGGCCATACCTTACCCCACCTTCAATCCGTTTCATTAATCTAAAAGAAAAACTTCCGCCTGTGCTAAGAAAAAAAACTGCTTTGCATTAAATAACTTGAAAAAAGAAAAAAAAATCATCCTTATAATCTAAATAACCAAGAACCAACCGAACATGAAATAAAATTAAACAGTACACTTAAACAATACAAGAAAAAAAACATTTTTTTTAATAAATTCTTGCCCCTTGGATGGGGGGGGGGTGCTAGTTATTGGTTTCTTTCTCGCCAAGATGAGTGAAATTTAGAGGGACGGGTGAAAAGAAAAAATTGCACTTAGGAGAGGGTGGGGATCTTGGAGGCTTCCTAGTCGGGGAGGGATGAAGCACTCACTCGGCTAGCTAAGAGGCTTAAGATGAAGTTATACTTTATGGAACTGCGTGTTTCACACCTAGGCGGGAAACACGTATTCAAATTTGGCTCCTTTTTGTACACACAGACTTGCTACATGTATCTATCTTCTGACTACACTTTGATCTTGGCCCAAAGGCCAAGGATACCCCAAAATATGAGAGAATAACCCCCTTAAAATTTTTAATATATCCTCTTTTTATTATTTTATAATCTTTTTGATTAGGGTGGAATAAAAGAATAGGAGGCCTTACTTTTGGAACGGCCCTTGTATTATTTTAAATCGACTTAACAAATGTCTCAATGGCTTAGTAGGGAAAGTATCAGACTAAAAGTGTTGAATGTGTAGTTTCAATTCTACCCCTTTTATTTTTTTTAAAAAGAAGATTCTATGAAATCATAAAAGATATTTTTCCTTTTTTAAGTATAATAAAGTGCGACAAGAATTTTTATATATTTGCTAGGTAACGCCTCTCCATCTGTTTGTTTAGCTTTCTCTTTCTCTCTCCCTCTTTATCACTCTATATACTTAGATTATAAATATAAAAGCTAAAATGCATGTATGTGTGTATGTGTGTTCGCTTTTTCTGTATGTCTACAAAAGGCGTTTTTCAGAGAAGCGGTCAGTCAGTTCACAACTTTTTAAAACTTTTTATATCACATATAAATCGTAATATCTCAGAGTTAACAACGGAGCTCGCCTGTCTATTTAATTTGCTCGACTTCGGGAAGATAAATATTCAACATTTGTCGCTCGTCGCATGTGGATTAGTCTTTTTCCTATAATAAAAGCGACACTAATTCTGGCAGTATTTTCCGTCTTTCGGCTGAAATGTCCGAAAGCAATCAGCTTTGATCAATGTGGAAATATTTTCCATATATCAAACAATTGCTATTCAATTTGGACAAGGGGAGCTGTTTCCCCCTACCCCCAACGTCTTGGGAAAATAAAAAAAAAAGCATTCTTGCACTAAATGAAATGCTACCCTGCAGTCAAAAGTTGACCTCATTAAGTCATTAAAACGTGCACCTGCCAAATCCAAGTAATTAAATAAATTCAAATGTGTTTCCGTTACCATCTCGCGGTGGCCCAATGGTTAAAACCGTTGCACTCTTTTTTTTCACGCTTTAATTTCCAACTTTGCCTCAAGGGTTTGGGTTCGATCCTCATACTTACCTACCAAAACATTTTTTTTTAAATTTTACCCACCCCCACCCCCGGAGTTTCCACGCACACACCTCCAAACACCCGGGCAATGCCGGGTACCCCTCGCTAGTTTATAATATATATCTCATCTGTCTGTTTAAATGTATGTATATTTGTATGTCTGCCTAAAACTTTTGACAGAGGCAACGGATTTTCACGAGATTGGTATCATTTTGAAGCTCGACTCTTTGAATGACAAATATCGAAAAATTGGCTAAAAACATTAATTCCCTCATCCTCAACTGGGCACTTTTCTACAGGGAGCGGTCGCTTTTTTCACCGATATTTTCAAAAGTTATCCGCTCTTTTAAATTGACTAGCGTTAATTTAAACATTCGTCACTTCCAGTTTAGCGATAGGCGCAACAGCAAAGACGTCACATTTTTTTTCTTTTCCTCCTTCGCAGTATGGGTTCGAGCCTGCCTGCCTACTACCACCTTTTGTTTTTGCTCAACACACACCTCCGAACATCCGGACAACACTGGGCACCCAGACTAGTCTATAATATATATCTCATCTGTCTTAGTGTGTGTGTGAATGTATGTATCTCGTTAAAACTATTGATACACGTCACCAACACTAACAAAATTGGTATCATTTGAAAGCTCAGTCTCTCAGATGAAAAATATCCAAAAATTGGCTAAAAACATTCATTCTTTTACTTTCAACTGCACCGTTTTTTACAAGGAGGGGGTCACTTTTTTCGTCGACATTTTGGAAAAGTCATCATATGCTTTGCAATGACTAGCCTTATTTCAAATGTGGCCAGCATCGTTTGTCGCGGTGGGCGCAGCGACTAAATCATTCACTTTTTTTCACCTCCTTTTTCTCTTAGCATTACAGGTTTGAGGCTGCCTGCCTACTACATTTTTTTTTGCACTCGCATGGGTACTCACTGCTATTTTCATTTTTTATAGGGGGTTGATTAATTTTTTTTTTATGTTTGAAACATTTTTTAGAACTATGTTGCTTAATACCCTTACCATAAAACCTCTCCATACCCAGGCAACGCCGGGTACCACTGTTAGTCTATTATATAAATCTCAGCCATTTATGTGTGTGTGTGTGTGTGTGTGTTTGTATGTACACTAAAATCTTTTGTCATCCACATCGAACAGCCATGAACCCAATACATTTAGAAAGAGTGATCTCGTGGATAGATAATATCAAAACATTAGAAAAAATTGTCAATTATTTCCCATAGAAATGTTGTTTTGTTTGAAGGGGGGGGGTCTGGTAAAAATGTTGGTTTCAATGCTGTTTATTAATCATGTATGCACAAACAGCCGTTTGATTCTTTCATTTTAAAAAACTAAATTTGCAGATAACATCTATATTGTTGTGACCCAATCGATAAGGATATATGACATTGTGGTTCGTGTCCACCATGTGGCATTTCTTTTTCTTTTAATAACGTTTTCTCTCTCCTATCTTTTAAAATTCCCAACTTTCTTACGCACGCCACCACACAGCATTTTTTTCTTTTAATAACACGATAAGATGGCACTTGTCCTGTTATTTTTAATTTATTTGACCGTATTTTATGACCAGGCAACACCAAGCGCCCCTTCCCCTGCTACTTTACATATATAAAAGGCTGCTGCAAATTAGGTGAGTTCCCTCTAGTATGCTAGAAAACTCGAGCTCCCAGATCAGGCTGTCTGAAGATATTGGCTTCCTGAATGCACCTAACATTGATGCTTTTTAGTTATCTACTTCCTTTTATACAACTTAATTATGTTCTGCAAAAACAAAAACAACTCACCTCCCCCCCCTTTTCTTCTTCCCATTTCCCCTTTCTCTATCTCCCCCCCCCCTTTCCTGACTTGATTCCTAACTTAAAATGAACCAAACATTTATACTGTAACCCTTTTTCCTTTCCCATTGCAAAACTCATTCATGTTCTGCAGGGCAGGGAACAAAAACAATAAAATCCACTATAAAACAACCAAACCAAACCAAACATTACAAACTAGCGATTAAAGATACAAAATGCTTGGAGAATAAAAACCTTCTACAAAATAACTGGATTCGGCATTAAATAATCCAAAAAGGGTTGATATGCCGTAAAACAAAACAACCTAACCAAACCATGCTAGAATATTACTTCACACCTGAGAGTATCCTGTATCTCTACCCAGCCACCATGTAAATGGAATATTGTTATCACGTCTGGGCTGGTATATCTGCCACTAGTCTCTGCCTCATAGACAGGGTCCAAAAAGAGCCTTCAATCCAACAAGTCCCACACTATCAACCAGGCTCTAACACCTGTCCCATCGCCGGTAATTTTGCATCCCTGTGCCTGTTTGACAAATACTTTAATGAAACGTGCTCCGACAAACTCATCGCAATTGTACCTTCTTGATGTACATTACCCTCGACAAACCTGACAAGCAGCAAAATTCTACCTCTTCACTGTAGACGTCCTCAGACGCCGGAAAGCCTTCTATTCTAATAGCATCTCCCCTCGAACTGCTAGACTTTGGAATTCCCTCCCTGTTTCCTACTTCCCTAACTGTACTAACATGCAGAAGTTTAAATGTAATGTGAACAGATATCTTGCTCATTTTCTCAAAATAGTCCCTCTGTAGACATGGTCTCAAATAGTCGCCCCTTTACATCCAACTGGCAATATGCTTTGTTTGGAGTGAACAAGAGTTTTAAAAAAAAAATTTAATTTTAAAATTGACATCTTACATTGAAATTAGTGTTGGGACAATTAATTTGAATCGGAATCGGAAGATTTGGGGGTATTGGAATCTGAAAAATTGATGCCTATTTTCCGATGCCAAAACGATTCTTTTAATTGTCTTTTTTTATTTGATTTTGTTTAAAACAAAATCTTCCATTGCTGATAATAATGATAAAATAATGAATATTTATTGGTTTTAAAATACCAGTAAAGCTAAAATCGATAGATCATTCTCCACAAATGTATTTTGACGTTTAGGAAAATATCTGCATATTTAACATGTTGCTTTTTTATGAAAATCGGGGGGAAATAACAATTCTATAGTTAAATAATTAGAGATTTATAAAGAATTGGAATCAGTAATTGTATCGGAATTGGGGAAAAAGTATTGGAATCGTCCCATCACTGATTGAAATGTTCCTTAATTTCACTATAATTTGCTAAATTTGAAAGAAAATGCTGTTTTAAAACCACCAAAATGAATAAGTAATTGCATCTGTCCTGATATTTCGTAATTCATACAAGACTTGGGATTGATGATGATGATGATGACAATGACGATAGAAGTAGTATCAGCAGCAGCACCTTATAGGAATGAGACCCAAAGGACTGGTTTGATGGTCCAGCGTATCCCTCTATTAAATCATATGTTAGTTTCTTTGGTTATCTTTACATTTCCTGTTTCTACTTTACTTCTGGTTCCCCCCCCCCCGTCCCATGTTAAAAATGTTTTTTTCTAAATAATAATGTTATTTAAAAAAGCTTGTAACATGGGGACGGATGGGTGGGGGACTTCCGTGACCTATTCTGTACTTTCACTTAACAATTTAATAAACAAGATATTGTAAAAAAAAAATCAATAAAAAAAAACAACGAGCAACCGGAATTGAAGTGGAGAGAGTAATCCGTATATGATAACTGTTTTTTTTTTTTTTTTTACTACCATCTGCTCCTCCCTCCAAATATAGTTGAAAAAAAAAACAATGTTGAAAAATTCTTTGAAGTAGTGTATTATGCAATTAGTTTGAATTTAATTAAAATCAGATATACGTACCTCCATGGCATCCTTAGGATGGCACAGAGATTCGACAAATAGCGGGACACTTGGAGATTCAAGACCATCACCATGGTCTTACTTAGAGAATTTTATGCATATGATTTAAATGTCTGTATTGTTTGGACTTTTCAGATTATTTTTCTCATCTTGAATGTTATTTTCGCATTTCGATCAATGTAACCTCTGACCTTCTTTAGGTGTATTTTGTTTTGCAGCTTTGTGAAATAGTGGATAAAGTACTGAGTAAAATTCAGTTGTGAGTTACACTCTTCCGGAGGTTAAAGATTCAGTCTGCAGTGCAGGCAACACTCAAATTACAATTGAAAATTACTTAGGACTTCTACCCAATGGCTGACAGAATGAGAGCATGCTACCCTCATGAATTAAATAAAGGGTTCCACTGAAAATTCCATGCAGATTCCCAAGTTCGGCAGAAAGATTTTGGAGTTTGACAAGATACACTTGAAGAAGATTGGAGGTTACCGCGACCGAAACGTTGTGAAAATAACACTCAAGATGAGAACAGTAGTCCAAAGAATCCAAATAATACAAATAATGAAACCTCATCTCAAAAATTCAGAAATCTGTTTTAAATGCCATCAAAATAGGATATATATTGTAACCTGCATATAAGAGACTTCTTAACTTTTTATATCCAGGTTACACTATACATTAACACAGGCTCTAATTTGGGACCAGAGAAAATCTCTCTTATATCCATTTTTCTTATATTCGAGTTTATTATATCCGGGTTACACTGTATTTGAAGTCTTAGGAGAGATTCTGGCCTCATATTTCACTTTTTTTTCTTTTTTTTTTTACATGGGGGTCACCACTTATCAAGGCCCGAAGGCCACTCAGGGATAAGGGTTATTGCGTGTACAGTAATCAATGAGATAGTATTGTAGTAATCATTAGTATTGGGGGTCTTGATAGAGTGTCTTACTTAAGAGGGTGGTTTGTCAGGAGTTTGTTTATGTTGAACTTGAAGACATCCAAGTTGTAGTCGGGTGGGAAACAGGCAAGCGGCAGAGAGTTCCACTAGCGTGCAGTTCTAAGAAGCTTTGATCATGGAATCTACGTTTGGATTTAGGCACAGATAGAGAGTGGGGAAAATTATTGACAGTAGTTTCAGCCAGACAGTTGTTTCTCGTGAAAGATTGGCGAGGGGGGACGAGGGATTGGAGCTCAAACGAGCACCTGCCATGGAAATAACGATAAAACAAAGACAGGCTTGCAACATCTCTTCTGTGGGTTAGTTGGTTGTTTTTGTTTTATGGCATATCAACCTTTTTCAGGTTATTTAATGCCGAATCTAGTTATTTTGAGGAATGATTTTTAATGGAGTATATTTGTTTTTTAAGTCGGATTCTATTTAACCCATAGTTGGGACCCTAACAGGTACTACCACGCCAGGTCAGAGTGGACCTGGGAGCAATGGCAATTAAAGGGTGGCTCCACACTCCCCAAGACCCGCAAGGTGGGGCCTCACCATCGGATATAGTTCTAGGTCTCTTCTGTGGGAGAGAGGTTGCAGGGAAGAGAAAAGGGCATCCTCCACTAAACCACAAAGTCAACTTAGAAATTTTGTGCCCACTTCCATTGTCTTCCCCTGAAAATTTTTGCATATAAATACACTTTTAGTTTTTATGTAGATTGTAACAGCTTTCTTTTTAAAAGGAACATACACACACACATTGATATTTATATATCGAAATTTGGACAAGGTATTCCCATCTTTCCTTTGATACAATTGAACTACATTATATATTTCAACAATGTTTTAATTCAACTTTGAAATGTTTATTTTTATTGTTTTGTGCCCTCCCCCTCCCACCAAATAATTTTATTACTTGGAACGATCATTTAATAAAAATATTTTTATCTCTTGTATTATTATTAACATTGTGTGACCACTTCTCATATGTTTATGTGTGTGTGTATTTTTAGCATCTGTGTAACTTACACCTTATTTTAATTATTATTAATCAAATATTTATTGAAAATAAAAAGGGCAATAGTGCAAAGTACTAAAGCGATTTTTTTTTTTTTTTAAATCTTACTTTTTAAAAAAAATGTCACTTATCCAATATTACCCCAACACTAAAAAATTATAATTTCACAAATTGGTGCTTCTTTGTTATAAGAACAAAATTCAAAAATCAAAATAATTGTTATGTCACAGTAATGAACATATCCAAAATGATAAATGATAAGGAAAAATATTAATTATTAAGAAAAACAATTGCTAAAGACAATTAGCGAAAATGGAATTTTGCTAAATTGGCATAAAATTTGTAAAGTTTTCAGAAAATATTTACCTCCCCTATTATAATTTGAACTCTGTTTTTTTTTTTTATTATCATTTTAACAAAGCTCAGTTTTCACTAATTGTCTTTGAAAACTGTTTTCATTAATAATTAATTTTCTACCTTATTGCTTTTCATAATTCTTGGATATTTTCATTACTGTGACATGACAATTCAGTAGGTACCATTGGTTTTACTTGAAATTCAATATTTCATTTTTCAAATTTCGCTATTGTAGTGAAGCAACCGCAAATTTGATTATGTTTGACTTTTTGTAAATATAATTTCCAATGTTTTTTATAGTTAAATACCAAAACAATCATTAGTAATAGTAATCTTCTATATATATAAAAGCAAAAATGTATGTATGTGTGTTCGCTTTTTGTGTAGGTCTACAAAAGGCTTTTTTGGCCGTGATTCTCGGTTGGCTTGCTCCTTCTTAAAACTTTTTATATGCTGTCTAAATAATAATATCTATGACTAAGGAACTCTGGTCGCAGCGATCTTTAATTTACCCGACTTTTACAAGCTATTTTCGAGATAGTTTTAGATCGCCGCGCTGCGGGGAAAACAGAAACTGGCTTCCAGTTCAAACATCACGCGACTTAACGTTCTCGCACCTGTTAATTTTTTCGCTTTATAAACGTCAACTCAACACACTTATCAATTTACCTATTCCCATGGTCGAGATGGTTAAGTCGCAGGTTTTATTTTCCATTTCCTTTCCATCTCCGCGTCAAAGGTTCGGGGTTCAAGCTTACCTTTCTACTAAAACTTTTTTTTTCTTTTACACCTCCAAACACCCGGCCAACGTTTTTTTTTTTTTTTTTTTTTTTTTAAATAGGGTTGTTTTGATCTATCCCTCCCCCAATACACACACACCTCCAACCACCCAGGCAACGCCGGGTACCCCCCCCCCCCGCTAGTAATAGTTAAAACAATAATAGTAAAACTATCATTAGTGATTAGTAATAATAGTTAAATATTAAAACAACCATAAGGGGATATTCAAACTTCATTTGAAGTATGAGGGGTGCTCCAAAAATAATGCCTCCTATTTTTTATTCCGTCTGAATGGATCAGAGGGGATTGTAAATTGCATTGCTCTGATGTCTGAACTTACGCATTAATGACCTGAAACTTTCATCTCTCTGTTGCAGATAATGACGGTGTCAGATTCTAAGAAAGCAACTCCTGTCATAGATGTGCATCAGCAGCAGAGATGTCATTAAATTCCTGGCAAAAGGGCATTAGTGGTGACTATGGAGAAAAACAAATTCTGGAGCACAAAAGGTTGATCATTTTAATGGTACTACTCCCGTCTTTGTAATTCTTCAATTTTTTTAGTTAAAAAAATGGGAGGCCTTACTTTGGGGATTAAACTTGTATATAGAATTCTTTTATTTTGCTTGCTTTTCAAAAGAGTAAACATGGAGGTCAGAAAAAGGTAGAAAACATCTATAATATAAATCTGTCTGTTTAAATGTATGTATGTATGTCTGCATAAAACTTTCGACAAAGGCGACAGATTTTCATGAGATCTGTATCATTCTGAAGCTCAACCCTTCGGACGACAAATATCCAAAAATTGGCTAAAAACATTAATTCCTTCACCCTCAACTGAGCACTTTTCTACAGGGAGGGCTCATTTTTTACGCCGATATTTTATTAAAGTCACCCCTCCTTTTGATTGTCTAGCCTTAATTTAAACCTACATCACTTCCAGTTTGGCGATGGATGCAATAGCAAAGACGTCACTTTTTTTTCATGTTCTTTTCCCCCTTTACGGTACGGCTTCGAGCCTGTCTTCCTACTACTACTTTTTTTTTTTGCTCGACTCACACCTCCGAGTATGTATGTTTGTTTGTCTGCCTAAAACTTCTGATAGAGGCAACAGATTTTCACGAGATTGGTATTGTTTTGAAGCTCAGCCACTCAGGACGACAAATATAGAAAAATTGGTCAAAAACATTAATTCCTTCACCCTCAACTGAGCAGTTTTCTACAAGGAGGGGTCGCTTTTTTTGCCAATATTTTCGAAAGTCATCCCCTCTTTTCGATTGACTAGTCTTAATTTAAGCCTTTGCTTTGGTGATGGACACAATGGCAAAGACGTCACTTTTTTTTTTCATGTTCTTTTCCTTTCCTCCTTCACGATTGCCTGCCTACTACCACTTTGTTTTTTTGTTCTTTTTTGTTTTGTTTTTTTGCTCAAGACACACCTCCAAACACCTGGGCAACGCGTGGTACCCAGGCTAGTATATTAATATTAACAAAGCGATGAAAACGTCATGAAAAAAGGTGGAGAAAATATATAAAGTGTAGGGATGGGCAGTGAAAGTGAAAGCAATTTATATTTTTAGTCATAAAATTGAATTTAACCTCTGATTGAAAGCAATCAACTAAAATTCAGAAGATTGTCTGATCTTAATAATACTTTCAGTATTTTTCAATAAATGAGGCACTTTCTCCAGTTTTACTTCAATATTAAAAAAATTATAATTGCACAAAAACTTTATTGTGTACTTACCTGTTAGGGTAAAAAAACCTGTACACCAAAATTTAGATAAATGCATCAGATATTTTTGTTTTTTATAAAAATAAGATAAAATTTGATCAGTAAAGGATTTTTAACTGGTATTATTATGATGACTGTGTTTTGAATTGTGTCCCTTAATGTAAGCAAAAAATGGTGGAGGAGACATTTCACCATTAAAATGTATTTTTTTTCTTGATTAAAAAGAGTACATAATCAAATTATTCTGACATTTTGTTTAGTTTCTTTTGACGAATAGTTTTTAATATTGAGGTAAAATTGAATAAGCATAAAAAAACCAACTTAATTACATTCTTAAATTTATGCATTTCTGTTTCTTAAGCCATTTTAACCTTTTTAACATATTACAAAGGAGCTAAATTCGAAATGGGTAAATATAGTAAAATTTCATTAAATTTAAACTTAGTATATATATATATTTTTTAGTCACTTTGATAAAATTTAGATGCAAACCAAGTTTTATCATTTCTCTTTATAGTTCTTTCTCTCGTGTCCCTTTTTTTTCTAGATAACTTCAAGTTAAATTACTATTTTTTATGACAAGCGATTTATGTTTTATGCACAAAAAGTATTGGTGTTTTTCAAATTTGGGTTGTTTGACATTGTGTGTCTCTATTCATTTAAAAAAAAGCCCCATCTTTAAGAAAACTGAACAGTGGTGGACCTAAAGTTTAAGTTTGAAATTTTTTGTTTATGAAAAAAAAATTCAAGTTGAAAACTTTAGTGAATGAAAGCCTAAAGAGAATTTTGCTCTATCAAATTATATATTGTTTCTTGTTTTGAAATTATCCAAGCCTTGTAGATGGCTGTGCTAATAAAAGAAAAACCCAACTTCATTACTAATGTGTTAAGAAGAATATTAAGAAGATTCAATATGTTAGCTGTTGAAATGAACAAACTTTTGTATTCATGTAATTTTTCTATTTTTGGAGGGGTGAGGGGATGATGGCTTTATAAAGATATAGGATACTGGTAGGATGCTGAGAAGTTTTCTAATATAGTAGAGAGAGCCTACATTCTTTGCAGCAACCTTGGCAGTATCTTTAGTGTATTTGTTCCTGTTCCTGTTATCTGAAGATTCAATGTGTTACCGCTTGAAATGAATATTACGTGAACAAAGTTCTGCCTCCATGTAATTTTAGTACATTTTTTTTCAGTGACTGATGGGGGTTTGTCCAATGCTATATCTTCATCTAATATAGGAATGTATATTGTCCAATGCAACAATTGCAACCGGATATACTTTGGTGAAACTTAACGCAATCTCAAGAAAAATGCTTGGTAAACATAAAGATATAAAAAAAACAATTCCTTGTTAAATGCACTATTCTATCATGTGTTGAAATGAAAACGAAATTGCAGCACTAACTCTTATGTGGGCTTAACCAACGTCCTCCAAATGAGGAAGTTTCATGGGAATATGAAATTCTCAAGCAGTTCCCAGTCGCATGTATATCCTCATTAGGGGAGATGATGATGTTAGATTTTTGCATCTGCTGCAGGGATATGTCGATGTCTCGCTACATATAGCACCTGATATTCCCAAATTAGTCACTCAGCGGGTATTCCTAAATTGGACACCCATCTTATACTGACCAGGCTCAATGTTGCTTAACTTTGATGATCTAACGAGAACCAGTGTGTCGATATGATTATGCCATATATTCATGCCTTACATGATCATTCTTTTCATTTAAAACCAACTAAATTCATTAATTTAAATAAAACAGTAGATGTATGTATGTGAAAATATTTAACCAATATTATACCTGTGTTATATGTGCCAGGCTGGATACTTCCGATGCCAGTGTTCTATTGTATGTTATGAGGTGTTGTATCTCAATACCCGATAACGACCGTCACAATAACAAAAACAGCGTATGGTAGCAAGAAAAACAGACAGAATATTAAATTAAATATTTATTGATGAAAAGTATTGAATGAAAAATCCTCTGGACGATAAAGTTCCAAAAGGTTCAGACTGAAGTTAATTAGAAATGTCTTTGCTAAAAAAAAGTTTGGAAAAGAAACATAGAAGAGTCCAGTTGCATCAACGTTAGTTAAATTGAAATTAATTTAAAGTGTTCTTTGTTGACAAAAAGTTTTCAGGAAACAAGATAAAAAGTTCTGTAACAACAATGTCAGTTAAATTGAAATTAATTAGAAATGTTCCTTGTTGATAAAAGGTTTCCAGAAGCAAGATAGAAAGTCCTGTAACAACAATGTCAGTTGCTGCCATTGAGTTATTGACTGTTATTAGAGGAAGAGACGAAGGCTTTCGTGTTGTTTGTTGATGCCATTGTTAGAGAAAGAAAAGGCAAAGACTTTCATGTTATTTTGATATCGCTGTCAGAGAAAGAAAGAGCGAAGGCATCCTTGTTGACTGCTGATATTAAAAGGTAATCCACACGTGATGTTTGACGACCTCACACCACCAACTGCTGGTGACAGCTGACGATGCAGCCCTTATGTACTGCATGTGCGGATCTAGTTGAAGACAAACAGTTTGTGCTGCAATGGGAGGAAACATTTTGTTGTTGTTGTTGTTGTGTTGCAATGTCACGATTATCCTTATTGTTGTGAGGGAATGTTTGTTCTCCTGAATCTGTGTTTTGCTGTTTCCATTTAAACCTGGTGTGTCTGAGAAAAACTACATTAAGTTTGTTACTTGTGGTCCTTTTTTGTAGATATATTACCACATATTTCTGTATCTAATTTGTCGGATTTTTTTCTCATCTTGTCTCTCTTAGTGTAGCTATTTTCTTGTGCAATGCACTTTTCCCAATAATTCTATGTTATAATGAGCCGTATATTATAGGTACGAAAAACATAGTTTCTGACAACTTCATGTGTCGTTAGCAGTCGATTGAATGTTGAAGTGAAACACAAGTCGGCACCATCTGTGCTTATGTGTTCTCGTGTTATCACTGGCTTCTCCTGCTGTTTGCGTGTCTTTGCTCCTGTTGATGCAAATTGTACTTTGTTTATGTTGCTATTATAGGCTCGATGGAGATCTTGTATTTCATAATATAACAGCAGTAAACTCTTAAACTACTGGTGTCACATAACACTGAAATTAACAGGAAATAGTAATCATACACCAAAGGATGGTTTTCAACAAGTAAAATCTTTGTATGGATGGATGAATAATGTGTACAGAAATATGTCCGCAAGTTGAAATGCAAAATGTTCTTTTCAACTTGCCGACATATTTCTATTACTTTTGTACGTCCGCAAATTTATTCATAGCTTGAAATGGTTTAATTTTAAGTCTTTTTTATATATCTGTTGATAACTCAAATGGTAGGGAATGCTTCTAGAGCGCTTAATGTTTTGGTTTCAATTCTAGCTGATGGCATATAAGTCATTTTTTTTAACTTCTGAAATCAGTTCTACATATTAGGTACAGTATAATATTCAATAAGGAATTGGCTCTGTAATAATAGATATGAAATCTGCATGAATTAAAATATATTTAAAAACATTTTTTTTTACATGTAGGTCATCACTTATCAAAGAAGCCACTCGAGGATAAGGGTTATTGTGTGTACAGTAATCAATGGGATAATATCGTCGTAATAGTTAGTATTGGAGATTTGATAAAGTGTCTTACTTAAGGGGGCGGTTCATCAGGAATTTGTTTGTGTTAGACTTGAAGACATCCCAGTCGGGAGGGAAACAGGCAAGCGGCAGAGAGTTCCACAGGCGTGCAGTTCTAAGATGAAGCTTTGTTCATGGAATCTACGTTTTGATTTAGGCACAGATAAAGAGTGGGGAAAATTATTGACTGTGGTTTCAGCTAGTCGGGTGTTTTTCGTGAAAGATTGGCGAGGGGGCCCAGAGAATGGAGCTCAGACAAGCACTTGCCATGGAAATAACGATAAAACAAAGACAGGCTCACAACGTCTCTTCTGTGGGAGAGAGGTTGCAGGGAAGAGAAAAGGGCATCCCCCACCAAGCCATGAAATCTATTTTGTACTCTGTCAAGGCAGGATAGGCTGTTTTTAGCAGCTCCTGTCCAGATGTGGCAGCAGTACTCCATCTTTGGACGTACTTGGCTTTTATATAGATAGAGAATTGCATCATTAGTCAGATATCTTCTGGAGCGGTAGAAGGATCGCACCATTTTCACAGACTTGATGTATGTGTTCCATTTCAGATCAGGAGTAAAGGTCAAACCCAGAAGCTTATCAAAACATGGGGCCTCCCCTAGACAAGAGCCATCCATTTCAATTGATGCCAGATGGGGATCAGAGTGTTTATGATGCAATGATAGGAGCTTGGTCTTAGATGTATTAAAGGTAACCAGCCACCTCTTCCCCCACTGTACCACATGCTCAAGATCTGAGGAGAGAGAATCAGAGAGAACATTGTCATTTACGGCCTTTGATGTGTTGCCATAAATAGTCATGTCACCAGCATAGATGTCAACGAATGATTTTAGTGTGTGTTTTGGGAGATCATTAATGTAGATCAAGAAGAGGGTTGGGCCCAGGATGGACCCCTGAGGGACTCCAGCATTAATACTGTGCGCCTCTGATTTCTGCCCATCAACCACTACTCTTATGAACCTATCAGAGAGAAATGATTTAATAATTGAGAAAACATTTCCAGTTATACCATAGCTGGAAATCTTGTGAAGTAGGCCTTTATGCCATACCTTATCGAAGGCCTTTGATATGTCAAGAGCAATTGCCCTAGAAATGAAGCCTTTGTCGAGAGATTCACTAATCCTATGAGATATAACCGTTAGCACATCTGCTGTAGATCTAGCAGAACGGAAACCATATTGCGTGTCACTAAAAAGGTTATTTCTGCTGAGGTGGTTGACTACTTCTCTATTTAATATGGATTCTAGCAACTTACTCATGACACACAGGAGACTTATTGGTCTGTACTGAGAGGGAGATGACTTATCACCTGAACTCTTAAATACAGGGCATACTGATGAGGTTTTCCAGGGTGTTGGAAAGCACTTCTCCTTAAGACAACGCTTAAACAGTTTGGTAAGTATGGGGGCAAGTTCTGGTTGTAGCTTTTTTAACACTATAATTGGAATACCGTTAGGACCAGTTGCTTTACTGGAATCAAGGTTCTTGATTAGCTTGGTGATCTCATGCACAGATATTTGTATGTTACCTAGCGTGTTGTGTGTTATAGGAGGAGATACGGGGAGTTGATGGCCTTCGTCGCATAGGGTAGAATTAGCTGCAAAGTTCTTGGAAAATAGTTTGGCCTTGTCGGATGCTGACGAGATGACCTCTGGTCCATTGATAATGGTTGGGATAGAATGCACGCTTCTGTTTAGGATCCTATTTGCTATTTGCCAGAACTGGTGGGAACCAAGCCGCTGCTCAGCTACTTTGGATTTAACAGATTGAGCATATAGCTCTCTTGCATTTTTTATTACTCTTTTACGGTGGTTGCTGACAGTCCTGAAAGCAGATTTAGTTTCAGTGCATCTATTACGTTGGTAGCTATGGAAAAAGTGATTTCTGTGCGCGATGGCAGCAGCACATTCAGGGGAGAACCATGGCTGGCTGTTACGTTTTTGTTGGAATTTTTTGGATGGTATGAATTGGTCTATGCTTACAAGTAATCATTCGGCCAGGTCTGATACTATAGAGGACACATCCTTTTTAAACATGGAATGGAGAGGTAGATCAGATATGAATGTACGGAAGCTATCTCAGTCAGCCATAGAGTATCGGTATACAGTACAGTGGAGAAGTACGTCTGTAGACTTATTATATTTCATTTTTATCTTAACAGATACAACAGAATGGTCGGAGGATCCCAGAGGAGATAGAACGGAACATGAGCATAGCTCAGGGGAAGTGGAGAGAAAAAGGTCTAGAAGGCTTGCGTACTGACCGGTAGTATCGGGCACACGGGTGGGCTTGCGAACAATCTGAGTAAGGTCATAGGCAATGGCAAAATCATGACCGAACCTCCCCTCATCATCAGTCTTATTTGAGTGGGTCAGCTATTCCACATTATGGACATTGAAGTCACCGCAAATGTGAATGTTAGCCGCGGGATGAGCAGACAAGATGTGGTCAATTTTCTCTGACATACTCTTAAAGATAGTAACTCCGCTGTTGTAGGGGCGATAGAGGGCGAATATAAATGCGGTGGTGTAAGCAAGTACAACCTGGAAGCACATATAAGGTAAATTAGGATCTTCTCTGGAGATATCCCTGCCACACAGGAAGCCATCTTTAATGTAGGCACATATTCCATGCCCATGGCGATCTTGTTGGTCAGATTTAGATGTTAAGTTAGAGTATCCTTTAATTATGAACTCATCTAGGCAGGTAGTCAGCTCTATTCCAGTTAAGCTTAGAAAGAATATATCCGGTTTCGTCTCCTGTAATTGGGTTTCAACCTCTGGAACGTTGGAACGTAGTCCCCTGATGTTGGATTTAAGCATATTTACAACCAGCCAAGGCTGAGCAGTCCCCCCTCCCCCAGCTATTGTAAAATAATTGTCAACAAATGTCCCTTTTTAAGATGTATTTATTTAAAATTGTATTGTTTTAGTCTACAGAATAATATAATCTGATTTTGTAATAATTCGTTTTCAAATCAGAATTTTTACCTCAGTGACATAAGATTAATCAACAGTCACCATCTTTGCTGATTTGTCAATTTTTTTTTTTTTTAATATGTGTGAAAGGTGATAATTTATGTACGAATATGAAATGCCTTAGCATATATAGATTTAAATTTTAAAAATCATATTTAAAAAAAATAAAAAAGACACAAAAAATGAAAGTAAAAAGACTCCCGGACAACACCAGTTATATGCAGCATGTACTTTTTTTTTGAGTTGCAATCTTAAATAATTTAAATCTTATTTCTACTATTATATAAAAATAAACTTTGTCTGTGTGTGATTTGGTTCCCTATGAACTCCTAAATGGCTGGGCAGATTTTTTTAAAATTTCACACAAATGTTCTTTATGAGCCTGGTAGTGTTCTTAGATGGGTTTTATATCGAAATGTTTTTAATAAGTATCAATAATTGAAAAAAATTTGATGAAAAAAGGAACATGCGATTATAACTAAAGTTAACGCCTTATAAACCTTAATATCACAAGTGTATTTGGAAAGTTTTATTAGTGCACAAGCAGAAGGGCCCAGCATATGAAATCAACAATAGGTTCTTTGATATGACAGAGGCGCATTCAAAATGAATGTTTCTGTTTAGAGCACAATTGAATCATGATACTTGACTTTTGCATTTTAAATTTTAATTCAAGCCATTATATAAAATAATTTTATAAAATTAACAGTAGATTCTCTACAGTGGAGTATAAACTACAATATATTGCAGACTAAATCACAGTGGTGATGCATGTGAAGCATCCACCTGATGTACTGTGGTGGGTCCCCAACTAGAGCAGGTATTTAATTGATTTGATTGAAAAATGGGCGATTTCACCAATTTCAATGATAATAAAATATGGGAGGGTTAAACATTCATTAATCCTCATTCAATCCCGGGCGACATCAGATCTCCCTGCTAGTTACACATAAATAGCAAACTTTTTGATAGAAAAAAATAGACTTTTAGCACTAAAAAGACAAAACATGCTTTAACAGAATTCAATAAATTGTCTATTTATATAAAGCTCAATGTCTGTATGTGATATTTGTGTTTTCTATCGAAAAAAAAAAAAAGGTTAGAGGATCTACATTTTTTTTTTTTATTGCATTTTCACCCCGAAGAAGGCACAGGGCTACTTTGATGTAGGGGGCTACTATCTGGGACATAATTTGTAGGGGTACTATGTAGGGAGTTGAACAGCCAGATGTCCGTTTATTTTACACTTGAACTTCTGCATGTCAGTACAGTCAGGGAAGCAGAAACCTGGAAGTGAATTCCAAAGTCTAGCAGTCCAACGAAAGAAACTATTAAAATAGAAGACTTCCTTATATCTAAGGATTTCTACTGTGTAGGGGTGGGATTTTGCTGCTTGTCAGATTTGTTGGGGGTATTTACGTTGAGGGGGCACAGTTCGTGTAGTTCGTCGAAGCATCCACCATTAAAATACACAAAATCTAAAAGTGTATTTTTAAGTTAAATTTACCAAGGAAGATGATGGAAGTGATATGAATCTCTAAGTGCAATCTTAAGGACGCTATCAAGACATAATCCCCGTAACATTTTAAACGCATCTCTTCCAATACTAAGATTCCATACATTGATCTTCAACAGGATGCTTAAAGAGAAATGGCAAGAATCTTAGGATGGATGCCAAAATTATAAATTATACAAAACTTGACCAACTATTGATGAATGGTCCTGTTCTGCAAGGTTGCGATTGATCGTAAGGTTTCCAGCCACGCAAGACATAACGAAGAACTGCCCTCTTTCTCTCCAAGCTGGGTTCTTTTATTCACCTCAAATCTCATCTAGTCACAAGGGCTTATCACGTTCTTCACATCTTGCATAAAACCAGGTACACTTTTTGCTTTTTTCTCTTTTTTCTTCTTTCCATGTGCAAGTGGCAGAAAGAACACACCCTATGTCTCTTTGCGGTAAGGCTATTTGTGACATTACTACTACTACTGCTCCCTAAGCTACAAAAAGACAAGAAGGTAAATAGTTTCCAACATGTATATCATGTTAAACATCTTTTACAGTCAAACATATAATTAAAGATTGTCACGTCAAAGTAATTACTACAACGCAAAACCTCTAAAGGACCTGTTTAAAGACACAAGCGCAACCAAAATTTTTAAATTTTATCAAGAATAAACTTTGACTATTGCTTATGTTTAGCCCATATTAAAAGTTTTTTTTTTTATGAAAATAAAATTTTCGTTGTGGATAATAGCTGACAGAAAAGAACAAATTGCTCTGTGATTCTTCAAAACTTTAAAGAAGTTTGGAAGCGCAAAGATAAATTTGGTACCATTTATGTTTAGCAAAAATCTATGAGCCGACATTAAAAGTTTTTAGATTGAGAGAAAATAAAATTTTGATTTGGGAGCAGTTACTTTTTTGAATTCTTGTAATCCAATGTTTTTTGGATTTTTTTTTTTTCAGATTTTATGTTCTTTCTACTTTAAATGGTCATAATTCAGTGACTAATTGAGCCACAAAAATAAATTTGGTACCATCGATGTTTTGCAAAGATCTATGAGCACGCATCCAAAATTTTAAAAAGAATGAAAATAAAATTTTGGTTTAGGGTGGCTACAGAATTGGTCGCTCAACTCTTCTACATTAAAACATTTTTTTGCCTGTAATTATTTTTCTATTGCATCGTTTTTCGTAATTTTTGGAACTTATATGAATTTTACCATGACACTTAAGTACCTAATAATGGTTTCACCTGAAATGTGTTGACTTAAAAGACCATCAATGTAAACAAGTACTTGAATTTGTTATAATTGTTCATGTTTAGTAAAGATGTATGAGCCCATAGACAAAAGTTTTAGAGTGAAAATAAAATTTTGGTTTGGAGTGGCTACTTTTTTAATTCTTGCTGTAATCGAATCCTCTTTCCAATGTTCTTTCTGTTAGGAAAATTATTTTCAATAAGAATAACTTTAGCACTTACTTTTTTTTCATGAGAAAAAAGAACTCTTAGCCAAGTCAAATTACTGCACATACTTAAAGAAATTATATATGTATGTATGTATGTATATATATATATATATATATATAGAGAGAGAGAGAGAGAGAGACAGAAAACAGGAGGAAGCAGAGAAAGGAGAGATCTACTACCAACACAGCTCCCTCTGCATCTTTCACTACTGAGTCAACCTCCCACATATTCTCCCTCTGCAATAAATTCTGTGGATCAAGAATCGGCCTCCACAGCCATTTGAGGACTACAGATGACCAGACTCAATCTCATCGATGAGAGAACAATCATACTCATCACTAGTGATTGCCGATGATATATATATATATATATATATATATATATATATATATATATATATAAACTCAAATTATTTATACATACATATATATATATATATATATATATATATATATAGATAGATAGATAGATAGACTTGAATAAAGTACAATTAAATAAACACTTAACTTTGGTCTTCTCTTATATTTTCTTTCGAAAGAGTTTTTTTCAAAGTTCTTCATTTTCAAAAACAATGCCTTTTTAAAGAACTGTCTTTTCTTTATAAAGAGTTTTGTTGACTGTTCCTGTTGGAGGAATTTTTTAGATTGACTGCTTAATTAATACAAGCGCAAAAGACAACTTTTAATTTTAACCAATAAAAAACGTCCTTTTCATAAAAAAATAACAAATGACAAATCGTTATGTTCTTTTATTTATTTATATTAGTGAGACCTGTGGGAATTCCACAGCGGCATCTTTCAAGTGTAATATATTGCTGCTTAGCAATCTGTGGACCCCGCAATATTATTGTAGTCTTTTTGTTAAAACTGTAAAAGTATTTATCTAAGTAATCTGCTTAATGCAGTGTCAGAATATATCTGGTTATTACGGCTTATCTCCAATATCCTTATAAGAGTCTTCATTCATAGTATGTTATCAACTTCTGTCTTTCTTTTTAATAAATAGGATCTCTTGATCAAATAAAATTTATGATCTGGAAACTGTGACACACGTACATACGTTAAAGGTACTATAGTATTAATATATAGATTTTATAATTTTATTTTATTTTGCAAATTATATTGAAAAAAAAATTATTTCTAACATTTCTTTTTTTTTTTTCTTTTTTTTTAAACAGTTTCCCTCTTTCTACATAAGAGTACAAAGAATGAGTGAGGAGATCCTGAAGAAAAAGTTGTTGAACTGCGAGATCTGCGGCCTGGGCGTAACGTGCAACTCAAAGTTGGAGCAACACATGCGATCGCACACGGGCGTGAAACCTTTCCACTGCGGTGTTTGCGGGGCCACGTTTTCTCGACGTTCGAACGTTAAACGACACGTGTTGACACACACCGGTGAAAAGACATTCGACTGTAAGATTTGCGGGGCCACGTTTGCCCGCAGCACGCACCTGCAGCGTCATATGTTCATGCACACAGGCGAGAAGTCGTTTCCGTGCGAGGTGTGTGGGGCAAAGTTCTCACAGAACTCGAACCTGAAGCAACACATGCTGATTCACACAGGTGAAAAACCTTATGGCTGTGACATCTGTGGCGCACGATTTTCCCACGGCTCGCACCTCAAGCGGCACAAGTTGCTCCATACCGGGGAGAAGACGTTCCACTGTGAGGTGTGCGAGGCAACTTTCTCGCAGAATTCAAATCGCAAGCAACACATGTTGACACACACCGGTGAAAAGCCGTATCGTTGTAATATTTGTGGGTCAATGTTCTCACAGAACTCAACTCTGAAACGACACTTATTGACGCACAATGGGGAGAAGCCCTTTCACTGTGATCTCTGCGGGGCAAAGTTCACTCGAGATTCAAATCTGAAGCAACACATGTTAACCCACACAGGAGAAGAGCCTTTCCACTGTGAAGTCTGTCCTTCCAAATTTCCAACGAGTTCGCGCCTCAAGCGGCACGTCTTGACCCACACTGGAGAGAAACCCTACCTCTGCGAAATCTGCGGGGCCAAATTTTCTCAGAGTCCGAGCCTCAAACAGCACATGTTGACCCACCAAGAAAACCGGGATAAAAACTCGCTGCCTCCTGCAAGACGGCGTAAGTTGACCCATTCTGAAAACGACAAGATAGATGCTCTGTCGAACATGAAACATCAAATGTTAACCTTCGCAGACATCAAAGAAAAACTTCTCAGCTCGTCTGGTCTGAAGCAAGAAATGTCAGCATTTACAGAGGACGCGGATAAAATCATCGATCCTTCGTGCAATTCCAACGAAAAAGATGAAATCATATACGCTGCAAGCTTCAAGCTTCCGATTGAGACGTACGCAAATGAAAACAATAAAATTCTAGACCCATCAAATTTTAAGCAACACATATATACAAATATTAACGATACGATTCTAGACTCCAACGATAAACATCCCCTGCGCACGGATGAAGAAAATAACATTCTAAACAGTTCAACTCACAGACAACATATACAAACATATCCCGATGACAAAGGTAATGTTATAGACCCTCTGCAGTTTAAGCACAGCACAGAGGAAACTTCTTCTGATCCCCAAAATAATAACCTTGACAGTCCAAGTTCTATACGACATATACGAAACTATTCTGATGAAAATGAAAATGTAGATGTTTCAAGTTTAAAACACCATTTGGAGACGTATACGGATAGAAAAGATCAAATGCTCGACACTTTAACTTACAGTCGACAGATGCAGACATCCAATGAAACAGATGGGATTATTGATCCTTCCGGTTTTAAGCAATCCGTCGAGACATATTCCAGTATGAAGGACAAAATTATAGATGCTATCAAACTACATATGCAGGCCTACACAGATGAAGACAGTGAAAACAAAATCTTCAACCATTCAACTTTCAAACGACACCGAGAAAATGACGATAGTATTTCCGAATCTTTAACGTGAAAAAACACTTGCGTTCAGCTCCATTCTTTTCTTGTAATACATGCTAGGCAGGGTCAGGTTTACACCAATTAAACAGATTTGGTCAAATTGGGTTCGACCGAGAGGAGGTCCTGTGTACGAATCTGGGAGACTACAATGAGTTAGTGGGTGTCCAGTATGTACAATTTAGCAGAGCTCTTGACAGAAACTTACAATACAGAAATCATTGACTTTGAAAGATTTGATCGATTAAAAAAAAAAAGTCAGAATCTTATGCACCAAATCATATCTCCGCAATTGTCTTGATCTATAAAAACAGATTAAAACTTTTATATGGGCTTTCAATTTTGAGTTTATCATTTTGAATAATGGTGGAGTCTCAAACCCTCGATGCTTTCTGGTTTTACACTGCGATACTGAACCGAGTATAAAGCTTTGATCTTCAGCTTTTAATAGGGTAGAGAGCAATCAGGTCCAACTCTACCGATAGTTTGAGCTCTACTAGACATTTTCATAATGATAACAAGCAGATTATTGACATTTTTGTTAAAATTTCGGTGCTTATTTAGAAGTAAACCCATTTTCCAAACAAAAGTACAGAAACATCTTTAAAAAAAACTTTCATGAAACAAAGACATCGTATCTCAAAAATCACGTAAATTGATCAAGTATTTTTTATTTTTAAGGAAAATCAGATGTTATGACGTAACAAGACATTATTTTTTTAATCCACCATGTTTTATAATTTAGAGGGAGACAACTTAATTCGAACTACCGAGATCAAAATCAGACTTGTAATCGATACAATTTACTATCAAAATCGCTAAAAATCATAAAATAATGATTTTCTATATAAAAAAAAAATACTTGATCAATTTATGTGATTTTTGGAACATGGCATCTTCGTCTAATGACGGGTACATACATCATAAAGATTTTTCTGCAATTTAGTTTTTTGGGTTTTTTTTTTTTTTAATTAGGTTAAATTCCAAATAAGTACCAAAATGTTTTGTAAATTAAATACTTACACGAAACGATTTACATGTTTGTTATTTCATTCAATCAAATATATCAAACTTGGAGGCAAATCAAGTTTTGTGCAACTTAAATTAAGGGGGATAAGAGGAATTATCAAATAGAGGTAGGCTTTTTTGTTTCAGCGTTGGAACCATTTTGTTCCCTATTAGTCTCTTGAAGGGTTTACTTTTTTTCTCTAGCTTTTTTGGAGTCCAAAGAACTGAATGCTGTTGATGGTTATTATTGTTGTGTAATATCATTCATAATGATTTTTTCGGCATATGCTTCCCGTAAGAATTTATTTTCTAGAAGGATGTTGAGTACTTATGGGAGTGACCATGTGAAGGTTGCCAACATCCTTAATTAAGTTTTTTTGTGGAACGAACTGGGTTCGAACTTTGTAACAAAGTATAGTATATGTCCTCAGTCAGTGAAAGAAAAATTCTCCCATACAGAGGCAAGTTTTAGTTTTGTTATGATCCAGAGTACCTCTTCAGAAGCTGGATTTTCCCCACATTAAAAACCAATCTTGTGTCTAACTCTGCCCTCGTGGGGAGGCAAGTTAATAGGAACACTTTTCAATAGTTTCAATCCATTTCAGATCAGAGGGGTGCAAGATCATGCGTATGCTGCTGTTGCTGATAGGAACAGCTCATTCAGTCAGGGAGAGGGTGGTGGCTAGTTATACCAGTCACAATAAACAATAATTAACATTTGAAGTTATTTTCTTATTTAAACACAAACATGAGTCTGTCATGTCTCTATTCAAACTATAAGGGAATTCCCCCCACCACCATCACCACAATGGTCCCCTCCCCTTTTAGCATACATATTTGGGTGTTTGTTGAGAGAGAAGCAACAGATTGATTTTTTTTAAATGTATCATTTTAAGCAAAAACAATATTAGGCACTTCTACACTATCAGAACGAAATCTTGTAGTCAGTAAATGGAGTTTTCAGAAAAAAAAAAAATGGTTTCAACTAATTTTTTTTTGTCAATTCTAATAAATTACAATGTTAGTTTTCAAATTATGCAGTCGAAATTACCGGAATATTACTGAATTATTGAAAAAGAAAACCCAACTTTAATCATGTTAGCGGGTGAAAAATTGCAGCCACCTTGTTTTTATAAAATAAATTGAAACAGAAAATTACCTTCCTTTTGAACTCTTTTGTTTCTTACATAAGCAAATACGATCGTTTTCTTCAAAATCTGTTTTCTATCTTTAATAAATAATTTTCTACCATATCAATTTTTGTAATTTTTTGATATAATCATCTTAAAAATATGAGAAATATGTAGATACCATTGTTTTCATGTGACATTCAGTTTTACGATTTCCAAAATTTCGTTCTGATAGTATGAAAGCCCCCCAAAAAAACAATTTAAGGCACTTAATTGCCATGTTGAAAATAATAATATATCCAAAAATTACGAAAATTCGATTAGAACAACTGCTATTGTGTTTTTAGTAAAAAAAAAACAAAAAAACTATCACTATAGGCTACACAAATTGGACACCATTATGATGTAATCTAAAATATGTATTCTGAGTTATGTTCCCCGTGTTTGAAATCTTCACAGTCTACTCTAAAACATCTATGAAAATTACAATTTTCCATAAAAATTACTTTTAACTATGAATAACTTTCAAACTTGATGAGCTTTGTAATTTTTGGATCTATTATTATTTTTGATATTTACGTAAATAATATTGTTTTTGCTTAGAAGAACATATTTTTTAAAAATCGATATGTCGCCTCTCTTTGTACAAGCACCAATATTTGTTACCTAAACTATGCTCTCCTCTCTGTTTTAGTAAAATGAGAAACGTCTTTTAGTTAGATAGCAATATGGTCATCTGTATTGTTTGTATTATTCTGTTTCATTAGTATTTTATTAGTAATATATATAGTATGTAGTAACAAGTAGTAGTCTATAGTCATGTGTATAGGGTGTCCAAAAAGTCACTGAAGGGTTGAAATTCTTTTTCATTTTACCATTAATGATTATTTTTTCTCTATTTCAGATATTTTACAGATAATATTTTCGAAATTAATTATGAATAAGTATAGCATGGAACAATGTATGCAAGTTGTGAAATTGTTTTACCAAAATCAGGTATTGCTTTGGCAACAACATTATCTCTTGTCAAATGACCACTATGTTCCCCAGACTTGACTAGCCCTGACTTTTTCTTGTGGGGATATCTTAAAGAAAGAGTCTATATTAACTAACCCCAACGCTGCAAGAATTGAATAAAAACATCAGGAATGAAATAAAGGAGTTAAATCGCAATCCAGAGATTCTGCAGTCTGTCATGAATAATGTTTTGGAAAGAGCACAAATATGCAAAGCTGAAAATAGGTAACATTTAAAAGATATTTTTACATAAATAAAAACTGTTTGAATTTTGCTTTTATTTTAAAACATTTTCCGATGTTTTAGTCAGATTATGTAAAAATTACAGAAAGATTTCATCAAAAATAAAGAATCTATCTGTCTGAATTCCAATCTCTGGTCCCCCCTCGCCAATCTTTCACGAAAAACACCCGTCTAGCTGAATCCACTGTGAAAAATTTCCCCCACTCTATATCTGTGCTTAAATCAAAACGCGGATTCCATGAACAAAGCTTCTTTCTTAGAACTGCACGCCTGTGGAACTCTGTTCTGTCTGCCTGCTTCCCAACGGACTACAACTTGGATGTCTTCAAGTCCAATGTTAACAAATTCCTAATGAACCGCCCCCTTAAGTAAACACTTCATCAAATCTCCACACTAACGTAATGTACTTGCAATAACCCTTATCCCTGAGTGGCTTCCGGGCCTTGATAAGTTGTGATCACTGTGTAAAAAAAAAAAAAAAAAAGTTCAAAACCCTTCAGTGACTTTTTGGACACCCTGTAGTGAGATTGTACATCTAAAACAAGACTAGATTTAAGGCTTTCACATTTCATACTAGAATTGTCTGCCAGGACAGATGGCATAACAGATAAAGTACTAGATAAAATTCAGTTGTAAGTGACACTCTTCTGGGTGATAATTAGAATACGATTGTGAATTACTTAAGATTTCTACTCGGTCATGGCTGACAGAACAAGAGAAAACTAACCATGTAGATTGAATAAACTGTTCTATTAGAAATTCCGTGCTGATTCCCAAGTTCAACAGAAAGATTCTCGAGTCTGACAAGATCCGTCTGAAGAAGGTTACATCGGCCAAAATGTTGTGTGAATAACATTCAAGATGAGAATAATAGTCAGAAATAATGCAGAATTATCAATCCTCATCTCAAAAATTCACAAACATAATAGCAATTTGATCATTAAACTCTACCCATGTTAATGAAGAGAGTTCTCTTCTATCATAACATTTTTACAAGAATTAGTTTTGTTAAACAAGTCTTGCACCACTTTTATGTCCCCTTACGAATATTAAAATCCAGATAGAATGATGGAAGTTTATTTCTGGAATATTTATTCTAATTTTAATGAAATTCAATTACATGTTTTGGATTCTTAAAAAAAAATGTCAAAATTTAAGAAAAAAAAATGAAATTCAGAGAATCTTGTTTAATTGGTGTCTAATGACTATAAATTAAATTCAACGCAAATGTGAAATATTTGATTTTTGTTTTTTTTTCAAATGGAAATTTCTGTCCATATTATGCCTCTTTTAAATAATACAAAGAAACTGAAACTTGGAGAATATTTATTCATTAACGTCTAATATTAAAATTCACATACCGTCTTTGCACAATTTTAAGGTTATTGTTAAAATTGTACAAAAATTAGGATTATCTGAATTTTAATGAATGACTTTCACTCCCTTCTTGTTACCGCTTTGTAAATGAATGCTCTAACGATCCTATGAAGTCAAGCTAATCTTTGAAAGTAATTTATTCCAAGATAATATTATATTTACAAAAGATTTTTGGTAATAAGTTAAAGAAAAAAATAGGGTACAAATGTGGTAAGTAGTTTAGGAGTGAAACCTATATTTACAAACTTATACATGTGCCTAATTTAATAAAGATAGACATAAAAGCCAGAATTTCAGCTCAGGTTTATCTAGTAAACAATGTGAGCAGTTAATTGATTAAAAAGTACAAACATGAAAATATACATAAAATTTATATTCTTTTAAGTTCTTCTTTGTTATTGTAGCAAAAAAAAAAAAATTGAAATATTGAATTTCAAATGAAACCAATTGTATCTACTGAATTGTTATGTCACAGTAATGAACATATCCGAAAATTACAAAAAACAATAAGGTAAAATATTAATTATTAACGAAAATAGTTCTCGAAGACAATTAGCAAAAATTGAGTTTTGAAAAAAAAAAAAAAAAAAGAAAGAAACTGAAAAGTTCTAATTGTAACAAAAGGGAGGTAAATATTTTCTGAAAACTGAAAATCTTTGGCCAATTTAGCAAAACCTTATTTTCGCTAATTGTTTTTAAAAAAACTGTTTTCATTAATAATTAATTTTCTACATTATCGTTTTTCATAATTTTTGGATATGTCTATTACTGCGACATTGGTTTTATTTTTAAATTCAATATTTCATTTTTCAAATTTTGCTACAATAACGAAGAAGAACCCAAGATTAATTGATTTGATTCTCTTGATTATAATTGTCTTCATTTTATTCAATGCTGGTGTATGTTTCTTTGTTTATTTCTGGTTGCCTCTATTACGTCTCAATTTCCTCAGTCTTTACTCTCAATCACCCTTGGTAATTTCAGTTATCAGTTTCTGATTCTAGAATGGGCTACAGCCAAAAGGGCATATTTTGCCAAACATCCATTTTTTTTTTAAACATCCGGTTTAATTACAAAAAACAATATGGTGCATAATTTTTTGATTCAAGTCCAGAATTCTCTCTATATTAAAAAAAAAAAAATCTATATGATGTATAACAGAGTGCAGATGTGTGTATTGCAGCGTATGCAAATGACCAAACCATCTATGGAGTGACGTCACAGCATGGAAAGAAAAAGACTATAAAAAGAAGAATGTATGCACAGACCGAGGATCACGGTCACATGGATGACATCACAACTGAGACGAGAAGTCATACGTGGCCATCATAAGAAGGAATAAAGTTTTTTTGTTAAAACCTGAAACCGTGTGTTGAATTTCTTTCCTCTTCCTTTCTTATGTTCCTTGCGACAAAGTCTACAACATGTTGGGTCCACGAATGTGTGTATACATATATATATATATATATATATATATTAACACGTGTATAAACGTCTGTGTAACATTACAGATGTACATACCTGTGATGGAACGAAAATATTATGTTCCAAAAATTACGTAAATTGATCAAGTAGTTTTGTTTTTAACTAAGAAAATCATTTTCTTATTTTTATTCTTATTATTTTATAAAAAAAAATTTCTGTTTAAGTGAAAAGGGACCGCTTTGCGTCATCATCAAGGGCAGATAACTTTACAATAATTAAAACTTACGAGGTCAGCCTTGTAATGCCTACAATTTCCTATTAATCATTTAAAATCGTTTAAAATGATTTTTTTTTATAAAAATAAAATTACTTGATCAAGTAATGTGATTTTTGGAATATGATTTTTCGTTCCGTCACCAGTATATACATCATAAAGATTTTTCTACATTTTCATTTTTTAATATAGCGGAAATTCTGGATCAATCTTCAACTTTACAAATTTACTAAACTTTTTATTGAAGCAAAAGGCATAAAAAAATGAAACAAAAAAAAACATATTAAGAAAACATTTTAATCAAATATTGTGTACAGACATCGTTTTACACAATTTTAAAAAATATTTTCAAATGTTGGTTTTGTACTGAAAAAGATTTTTGCTATTAAATTTTTCATTATAAAAAAAATCGTTAAATCATAAGCGATGAAACTGAAAATCAAAACCTAAAAAATCAGTTTAAAGCAAATTCTTTTTTTTTCTCGCCTCAAACAAGGCATATTTCCACTTAGGAATTACATGCCTACTCTATGGAATCGTGCCTGTCTAGGAACTGTGGGGAGTTATGCAGTGAGATAGTTCTGTTCACATTTTATTTAAATTTCTGCAGGTTAGTACAGTCAGGGAAGCAGAAAACTGCAAGAATTCCAAAGTCTAGCAATCTGAGGAAATAAACTATTAGAGTAGAAGACTTTGTGACATCTATGGACCTCAGCATTGAAGGGGTGGGATTTTGCTGATAGACAGGCTTGTTGGACGTACATCAAACGGGGGGTGGGTATGGGTGCAATGAGTTCATCAGAGCATATTCCATTAAAGTACTTGTAGAACAGACAGCGATGTAACCTTACAGCAATGAGATAGGGGCCTGAATTTGGTTGATAGTGCAGGATCTGTTGGATTGGAGACTCTTTTTTTGGGGACTATATTTAATGTAACCACCAACCTCAATCGCCGCCTTGATACGGGTGCAGAACTGGGAACATGCCTTTTCTACAAGCGGTGGCAGGAGCTTGGTAAATACTCGGCAGATAGCAGTGATCAGGCTGGTTTTGGTGTTGTGAGAAGTCATGTTGGTGATGTTATCGACATATGAGCACACAAAATAGTCCAGTGGGTTCAGGTCGGGAGAGGAGGGGGCAGTGAGGAAAGGGTCCAAAGTTGTAGCATTTCTTCTGAAGCCAAGCCTGGATCTCTTTCGACTTGTGGTAGATGCACCAGCCCAGATGTGGCAAAAATACTTCATGCATGGGCTAATTGTGACTTTCTAATTTTCTAGCACGGTAGAGAGAGCTCACCTTTTGTATTGCAGTAGCCTTGACAATGTCGTCAATGCATTTGTTATAATTTATGTTGCCTTTGAATGTTCCTATTTACTTGCTTCCCCACGAGAGCAGAGTTAGACACAAGATCAGTTTTTAATGTAGGGGAAAAGGGGGGGGGGCACTCTGGATAGGAACATTGTCTCAGTCATGAAGGATTTCTCCTCCACTGACCAAGGACAGAAAAGGCATCAGAATAAATACTACATTGTGATCTTGTTTATTTAGTTTATTGTTCGAAAAAATTACAGTTAATGTTAAACAAAAAATGCAAAAATTGCAAACAAGAAACTTAAGTATGAAGTCCTTAAAAAATTTGGGAGAGGGGGATGGGTATCGGGTCTTTCTAAAAGCTCTATAGAACTTTGAAGAATACTCTTGGCTGGTGCCATTCACCATAATACCGCATTCACGCCGTGGACTTAACCCTACTTAATAAATTCCCTAAGCATTTTTATAAAAATTATGTACGTGTGTGTGTGTGTGTGTGTGTGTATTTTTTTAAAACCAAGGAAACGCCTTGTTAGTTGCCTTTGAATGTTAAGCCAAGGAGTTTTAATGACGAGCTTTCATGTAATCAAAGAAAAGAAGCTTAGTAGCATTAAATGTTATCGTCCACTTTTGGTTGTTGCTCATTGGATAGATTTTATTCATTCGATATTTCCCAAGACACAAATTTCTTCACAGACCTGATATTATGCCCATTATTTTGTTGTTTTTGTTTTTGAGTTAAAAATGTAGTCTGATCTACAATATTTGAAACTTTCTACTGAAACAAAAGAACTACATTGACCTTGCAAGTTGTAACAATGCCATTGAGTTTAGTGTATAGGGTGGAACAATAAAGTTGTCGCCTTAAAGAAAACAACACTACAGCTTCATTTTAAAATTTTTATTGAAAAAATCAATTCAAGTAACTTGATTATGTAGTAGAGCTGACATCTATTCAATGTAGTCGCCTTCAGCCTCAATCACCGCCTGATACGGATCCAGAACAGGGAGCAGCACCTACCTGATTGCACCATGGGATCACCACACTCTTCAACACATCTAGGTACCCTTTGGTGTTGACTTTCAAGTCGACTTCGAAGATGTGAGGTGGCATCATGTGGACCTCACTTGAAACCGCACCAAACACCATAATCATTGCTGGAAACTTTGTTGAGCTGTGCCCTTAAGCGTTGAACCATCTGGATTTGTATTTTGAAAGTGCTGGCAATGGTCCTGTTGTCATAAATTTGATCAGTAAAGAGCATGATTTGTACAGCAGCACATCTTCAGTCTTGCTCTTTGAACATTGTGTCACTTTCAGACATGATAGAAGGTTCCTAGCGCTCTTGGGATTTGTGCTGCTTGTCGAGTGTCATGTTGGGAGTCACCTACATCTGTGGGAGTTGTTTCCCTTTGTTTAATGTTGTAAATATAAACTCTCGCACCAAACAAGGCATGAGAAATTAGCCATCTTCGTTTTATCCTGTTTTTACCAATAAAAACGTAACAAAACATCGGGTTAGTCATGTCAGGTTAATGCTGTGCTTAAATTATATTATTGTACCACATTTGTTCAAACTGAAATATACTTATCTAAGTATTTTCTAGTTTCAGAATGTCCGGTTATATTAGTCTATCTCCATAACCCTTGTAGGAGTCAGTGATATATTTCTATTCTATGGGCATCTGGCACAAACAAAGACCCCCCACTATATTGTTTTACCATCTTTGAACAGAACATATACTATACTTTGAATTATTTATTTGAAGAAAATATAGAAAAAAATTACATTTAAAACAAATTATGCACAAGGCCATCAAAAGTGTGGGAATTATGGATGTCATTGGTCATCCTTGATCTAAAGTGATGAAAATGTCTGTCCTACACTTAACTAGAATCATCTCAGTCACCACAATACCGCATTTACTCAAGGGGGCATTCACTTAAGATATTACCAAATTTCTTGAATTTTTTTTTTTTTTTTTTTCAAGATTATATCATTATATTCATATACAAAAATTCAGTAAGTGGGGAAAAGCAAAAGAAGTTTGTTACTTAGACCCTCCCAACTTTTTTAAAATAATATTTTTTACATCCATTGTTATCCGGTTTGTTCAGAACCAAAACTAAGGTGGTCAGTCTCTAAATGAGAGTTGGATCTAAGTGAGAAAAAAAAAAAAGAAAAATTTGAAGAATGAGTGATATCCTTCCAAGATAAATGCAATTTGGCAGAGGCCGAGGACATTATAGGGATATGTGTGTAGATCAGAAAATTTTGTTAGTAGCGCCATGTTTAAAAAAAAAATGGATGAAAATGCTTGAATTAGCAGATGTAGAACAGTTAAAGTAGCAAGTTCAGTTCAGAGAGAGAAAGTCAAAGAAAACATGGAAAGAAGTGATAAAGATGGATTTGAGATAAAGGGGGCTAAATAAAGACCTGGTCAGAGATAGGTTAGAATAGGAAATAACTCTAACTCAGTTGTTCTTTGTAGCAACAACATTTATTTCCCCATTCTCTCTTTACCGCTGTGACGTCCCTCGTGTGATCATCTTCTCAAACGCCCTTCACGCCTTGCATGTGATCGCGAACTTTATCCGCATCTTTCATGCGATCATTCTCTTTCTCTTTATTATAGTCTTTTTTTTCCACGTTAATGTCATTTCAAATGAATTTACATATGCGCATGCGCGCTATGTTACAGAAGGACGTCTCCTCTTCTTACTAGATGTAGCATCAGAACATATACTACATTTTGTTCTTAGTCAAAATGTCAAAAGTGTTTTTCATAATTTAATTTTAAAAAAAAACAGAATAAGATGTTTCTTTCTGTTATGTAGCCAATGAAATATATTTCCTTCATTTAAATTTAAAAAAAAAAAGATTTTGTTTCTTCTACTACTAAAAAAAAAAAAGAGAATTCCTCTTATCTTTCTTAGTTTTGTCAAAAAATAAAATCGAGTTATCACCCTTATATTTACATCGTCACCTGGAATAACGCCAGCTTCATTTTGTTATTACAATTTATAGAGACTTACTTTATAGGAAGTATAATTAAAATGGTTGCTTAAAGGTTTGAAATTTGGGTGCTTATTTATGCGGAGACTCAAGTAAAATATGTCCATTCAAAATAAGATAACAGGACAACTTATGGATGTAAAAAGTTCTGTTCCAAAATTCCTCCTACACTAAAAAAAAAAAAACAAACATAAAGAAAAATCTGTATAATGTACCCATGACAAAACAAAAATATCATATTCCAAAAATTATGTAAATTGATCAAGTAGTTTTATTTTTATAGAGAAAATAATTTTTAAGCAATTAATAGATATTTGTAGGTATTACTAGAAATTTTGCAAGTTTAATTATTGAGTTATCTCCCTTGCTTTTTTTTTTTTTAGATTGTTTTTGTAAAATGGTGAAGAAGATAGATGTTCTGATACTCGTAAAACTTGATTTTCTTATTTAAAAATAAAACTACCGGATCAATTTATATGATTTTTGTAATATGATATTTTCGTTTCACCATAGGTACATACTGATACAGTATTTTTTTTAATTTGTTTGCTTTTTAATATTGAGGGAATTCTTGACATTTGCGACAAGCCAGTGAATCACAGGAGATTATCTCCCTTCTTGTAAAAGAAAGCCGACATGCTGGCTTGCCAGTTGGGGTTCATGGACACTGTGTAGTAAATTAATTTTATTTTTTATCAAGCACTTGATGATTTTCCGTAATTTTTGTTTTTTTATACCAATAAGTAACTTCAGGGTAGCAAAAAAAATCACTGAGGGATTTTTAAGTTGAATAGATTCTTCATTTTTGATAGTACCTTAATGGAATGATGAACAAAATGGAGATTTGTTTGAAAAAAAAATGTTAAAAATCCCTCAGTCATTTTTTTTCCACCCTGCATAGACATAACAACATGAAAAAGGTTAGCTCCCAAAATTCCGTAATTTATTTTTTTATTGGAACAAATCATTAGAAAATATACTTAAAACTCTTCATTATATAAATATATATGAAATGCGTTAGTACTTTGCCGCAGTATTCATTTTGGCCACAGGCGCCAGTGCCCACTATTATACTGAGCCGGCAGTGGCTCCCACTACCAACCGTAGTTTTATTCAGGTGGGGTAGGAGGCATATTTCCACCGTGCAATGCCAGTACACGGGTCCTGCTAGTTTCATTTATAACTGACATATTTCACTTGAATCTCAATAAAAACAAACACCAAATTTATTTTTAAATTGTTATTTGATAATTATTGTCTAAATGTTGTAATGGACAGGCATTAACTTTTTAATGGTAAACTAATTTTACATCTACTGTGTTCTTACTTGTGGCAGCATAGTTAGGTGGAGAATCAGTATTGTCATATTTCAGGAAATCTCCCTTCGGACATATTTTAGGAAATCTCCCTTCAGACATATGTTTGACTTTTATACATACATATTATGGCTATTGTAATTTTTCTTGTTACATATAGTAAACTAGGATTCTCTTACCTTCATGAGTATATAGCAGGGTTATAGACGCATCCTGCTGTATGGAAGGGGTGCTGGTTCCTTATTTTGTTTTCACTTGCCTTTCTTCAGCTTAATGAGAGAACAATGATCAGATGGATATGCAATATTGAACCAGATCAAACCTAGCATATCAGCTTTGATACCTGATGGCGAGACTAAATATATCAAAGTTTGAACTCCTGATGACTACATTGGTTTGACCATGTTGAGACGAGTTATTCTTGGATGAGAAACTGCGGAGACATTGGAGTGAAAGACTGGAGGAATGTTGGACGATTCAACAAAGATCTTAAACAGTAAAATCTGAATGGAATTAATTCTCAAGACAGACCCACCATTCCTGTCCTGTTTCTTCAGCAATGTGATCGCTCCCTTATTGACTTGACACAGGATAGAACCCTTGTCAAACTAAAAGTTGGACACATCCATCAGAATCGACACAAATATGTGCGACAGTCTCAAATACAATATATGGCGCAGACCATTAAGTCCTGGTGATTTGTTGTAACCAACCTCACGCTCTTTAACCCTACCTTCACAACCAGCTGCTCTAATGGCATCGAAGCGTAGAAAGTCAGCCAAACAGTTACCAAGCTCCTGGGTCAGGAGGTTGGCAGCAGATTAAAGCACTCCTCAAAATGCTCATGAAACTCCATGCAGATCTCTGGGCCAACCCCAAGGTACGTCCGTCTGTGTGCTTTTTTAATGTACCCATCCTAGCCATGACTAGAAACTTCCTTAGGCTCATTCGTGTTGTAGTATCAGTAATAACAGCCCCTTCCAGTCCTTCTCCCACTACTCTTCCATAGCCCTTCTTCTGGTTTCAGGCTCACTGTCAAGCAGTTCCAGTTTTTAGATTCAGTGAATAAAACATGTTTCACTTTAGTCTCCTCACATCCTCATTTAATCCCTAACCATCCGCATGTATTAATACCACAACAATCCGTATCAGAGTGTGTGGCTTCATTGAAACTTCTTCTTGACATTGTCCTAATTACTTGGCTTTTGTAATGCTCACTAGCCTCGTGTCAAAAGTTCTGCTGAGGTAGTTCTATGCTTACAATATCTTCTTCAGTTACCACTTGAAGTAGTTTTTCTTCTAAATTTTTTTCACCTTGGCCTTATCTAGTGTGAAATGCTGAGCATACTTGAAATAGAAGTTTCTGATTTTAATTTTTCAGTCTAACCCATCACTTTTAGTAATCATTCTCACTAAAGTCCACTGGATAAGTAGGTGAAACTTTCCCAGAATCCTCATATCTCCAATAAGCAAATATTCAACTTTCAGTACTTGGTTAGTTTCAGCTCATTACATAACATCAATTGAGCCATAATACACAATATAAAACGTATGTTGCCTATTTTAACTAACATTCTATCAAAAAAAAATATTTGCGTATGAAGGCACACTATTTGTTCATGTTTACATCTGGATGATCCACACAAAACCTTTCGACAAGATGGCATCTAGCTACCAAGCTGATCTCGCACCTCTCCATTCCTCTAGATCCCCTCCCTCCAAACTTGTCTATCTTTGCATCAAGGATGGCATTCCAATCTTCCATTAAAACCATATACTTCGGACACATGATGAATACATTGAGATCCTAAAAAGAAAAAAACTCTCTCATTAACATTAGTAATAATAACCTGAGCACATGAATCAATATAACCTGAAACACAAAATCTTCAACAGCAATATCAGCAATAACCAACTTGTCTTCTGCACCCCTATGGACAACATCAATTGTTACGAACAGGGTGTGTTTCACAAGCAAGGATATGCTCTACCCTCTGGGATTTACATAAACTGAAAAAATGTCAGAGTTTTTAGTTAGTACCAGACAATCCCTAAACGAATAAAAGTGTCTCCTGGGTTGCAGCTACATCCACTCCGATACAAGAGATCCTTCCAGATGCAAATTGCCTAGTTTTAAGACCTCATCTCCCTCGGATTTAGACTAGCTAAGCATAGTCATGGATGACCTTTCTTTTTTTTTTTTTTTTACATAAGCGTCACCACTTATTAAGACCGATCGGCCACTCAAGGATAAGGGTTAAAGAGTGTAGAGTAGTCAAAAGGACAATATAGTAATCAATAGTAATGGAAGTTCAGTAAATTTGTTAACTTAAGTGGAACGGCTCATCAGAAACTTGTCCACATTAGACTTGAAGACAACCATATTATAGACAGCTGGAAAGCAGGAAAACGGAAGACAATTCCACAGGCGTGCAGTTCTAAGAAAGAAGCTTTGATCATGGGATCTATGTTTAGGTTTAGGCACAGATAAAGAGTGGGGAAAATTATTGATAATGTTTTCAGCTAGTCTAGTGTTTCTTGTGAAAGTTTGGCGAGGGGGGACCATAGATTGAAGCTCAGTCAAACACTTTCCATGAAAATAACGATAAAGCAGAGACAAACTCGCAACATCTCTTCTGTGAGATAGAGATTGCAGCGAAGAGAAAAGGACATCTCCCACCAGGCTACGAAGTCTATTTTGAACCCTATCAAGGCAGGACAAGTCTTTTCTAGCAGCTCCTGCCCATATGTGGCAACAGTATTCCATCCTTGGACGTATCTGGCTCTTATATAGATAGAGAATTGCGCCAGCAGTGAGATATCTACTGGATCGATAGAAGGATCCGACCATTTTTCCAGCGGCCTTGGCAGCAGATTTGATGTACGTATTCCATTTAAGATCAGGAGTAAAGGTCAAGCCCAGAAGCCTATCAAAACTTGAGACCTCCCCAAGACGAGAGCCATTCATTTTAATTGATGTCAGATGGGGATCAGAACGTTGATGATGTAAAGATAGAAGCTTGGTTTTAGATGCATTAAAAGTAACCAGCCACTCTTTTCCCCATAAGCAATGTTGCACTCTAGAATATGCATCATCATCATCATCATCGCAGTGTCCTTCACAGCTAAAGATGACTAATAAAGGTTTTGGTGGTTTATCTTACAGTGTTGTAGTATTCCACGCTCAGTGTGGAAAGTTTCCCCACAAGTAATGCATGATTAGTTACTAAGATTTTGTCTTTGGTAATATTTTTGTTCAGACCTGGCCTTTATTCTTGCCTCTATTTTTGCTTTTCTTTTGTGAAGTTTACTGCACCAGCAACTTTGGTCTGCTGCTAACTCTTCCTAATTTTTTGTGTTCATATTCATTACCTTTAAGTGGCGTTTTATCACATCGTTGTAGTGGAGTTTCTGCCCACCAATCTTTCTGTACTCATCTTCCAATTCTCTACACATTAGGATTTTTGGGATGCATTTGTTTTCCATACTGGCCACATGTCCAGTCTATCACAGTTGTGTAGTCGAGAATGCAACTTCCATGCTGTCCATGTTGGCTCTGTTGAGTATATCAACATTTAGTATAAGATCATTTCATTTAATTTTCATAATTTTTCTTAGGTAGCGCTGTTGTATTGCTTCCAACCTATTTATTTGGTCGCTGTACAATGTGTAGGTTTCTGCTGAATATAGTAAAGCATGTAATACCACTGCTCTATAAACTTTGCATTTTGTTTCTAGTCTAATGCCGTTCATTCGTGTTGTAGTATCAGTACCATAATCGTTTTCTAGTTTTCCAAATGAAGCACATGCACTCTGGACTTGGCAGCTTATCTCCTTGTCTGCACGGCCATTGATAATCATTGTACTTCCCAGGTACTTAAAGTCTGATACCACTTTTAATTCCTCACCATTTATCATGATCGATGGATTTCATGGGTGTTTATTGTCAGGTGATGGGTGGTATATTTACCTGAGGACCGATTTTCTGTACCATTCTACAAAACGAGTTTACCATATTTTGGATTTGGCGTCGCTGTGTGCCACCAAGACTGTGTCATCGTCAAATAGCAGTTCCGTTATCTGACATTTTGAGTCTTTGTCTTTGCTCTCAGTCATGGCAAGTTGAACAGTTTGCCGTCAAATCTTGAGCGAATAAAGACACCTTCGTCCGTGTCTTGATGGAGCTTTATTAGTACTGTGGTTAAGAAAAGAATATGCACAGAAGTTTTAACAGAACTCTTTATTTAATCCATGATATCAGCATGCTCTCATTCCATCAGCCATAACATGTTTAATAAGAATGCTTAAGTAATTTGCAATTGTATCCTTAGTATCAGGAGATTGAACTTGAATCTCAAGAAAAATATCACATCCCACAGTCGCTTGTTAGACATGATCCCAAATAGTAACCCCTTATTTCTAAATGTCAATATTTAGGGTGAAAAAGAGTAAAAGAAAAAAGAAAGGAAAACAATTTAAAAAAAAACAACTTTGACCATTTTGTTTCACTGCCTTATATGGTTTTACCAGCAATGGTTATCATGCGACGAGTAGGGCTAGGACAACAGAATATTCTTTTCATTGTTTTGATTCTCGAGTATATATCTATTGATATCTTATATGCTTTTATATAGAGTGATGTGGTTCTTGGTTGATTAACTGTGTCTAACTGTGTCGGATATATACTCGAGTGTCGAAACAATGAAAATAATATGCTGTTGTCATAGCCCTAGAGGTGAGTGTGTTCATGTGCATTGGTTGCCAGTGAGAATGGGGTGTTGTTTCTACCTTTCAGAAGGACTCAATTGGAACCTCTTACTTGACGACAATAGATGGTTTGGTGACTGCTTTGTGGGAGTCTCTTGTCACTGACTACACTGCAAATAAGTTCGGGTATTGCAAGGCTAAGTGATTATTGATCGCAATGTTGCCTCCCTGTGCCTGTTTTACAAATATTTTAAGTGAATGTGCTCTGATAAACTTACAGCACTTGTTCCCCCTTGACATAAATACCCCCGACTAACCTGACAAGCAACAAAATCCCACCCCTTCACTGTAGAGTTCCCTAGATGCTAGAAAGCCTGCTACTCTAATAGTTTCTCCTCTTAGACTGCTAGACTTTGGAATTTCCTATTAGTTTCCTGCTTACCTTTAATTTAATGTGAATATGCATCTAATTTCTCAACTCCCTACATTGTGTGCTTACAGATATGGTCTCAAATAATAGTCCTTTACATCCAAGTTGCAATATGTTTTATTTGGGTTGAATAAGAGTAAAAAAAAAAATTAATTGGCTGAGATTAATCTCTGTGCTCTGGCCATGGCAATTCAGGACTCTGCCGTCTTCTTTGCAGATATTCTATTTGCTGGCTCGTTGTTGTGAGCCAGGAGACTTTTGAATGTGGATCCAACCCTCCTTCCTGGATGATAACAAGTACTGCCCACAGCTATTATTTTTTTGCCAGATCTTCTTGGAGGTAAATAATTTCCCAATCCTATACTTAGTCTACATGTGCAGTGAGGAGTCCTAATCTCCCTCTCATAGTAGGAAAATGTGACACAAGGTTCAGAAAATGGGATTGAAGAGCCAATGCAATAGAGGAAGAACACTTTGGCCTGAAAAAAATACTTGAGAAGCCCTATCAGTATTTACTTAGGCGATTAGTGATAAACTAATCCCTTCTTAAAGGAAGAAGGCAAATCCTGGGAGGATGGACTGTTGTGATATTCGTATGGATGGATTGTTATAGATTAACGAGGATGTAAGAGGACTGAAATAAAACACGTTTATTTACCGAGGTATACAAACCAGAACTGCTGACAGTGAGCCCGAAACTGGAAGAGGGGATATGGGGAAGGAGTGGGAGGAGGGCTAGCTAGACTTTTATTTATACTACAACATCCCCTTCTCTATTGAAGGATAAGTACATTGAGCTGTAATGGGCTGGAGAGGTTGCGGGGATGGGGAGATAGTTCATTTGTTCTATGTTACAGGTCAAGACTCTGGATGGGTTCGCTCGGCCTGCTCGATCTATGTAGTTTGCAGGTGTTGATGGAACTGGTGGACGAGTGCTTGGGATGGTTGATGGGTGACCACCGGCTGACCTTGGGCCTTGTGCTGGGATAGTGTTAGGATTGTAAGGAACTTGGTGTGTGCCACAACAAGTTTTCCGTTGGCGCTGGCATTTCATATTGTCTCCTTGCCCTTTGTTGGCCTTAATAACAGCCGGTTTCTGCGATGGATTCCACCGTTGGCAAGTTTTACTAAGTATGACCTTGGGTCTGCAGCTATTTGCACAATCGTTCCAGGTTCCCAGAGTCTGGTTCTTTTGTCCTTGTGAGACTAACCGTAGCCCTCGGCGCAAGAGGGTCCGTGTGTGCCTGGCGTGTGGGGTGGTGGCTAATCCTGTGGTCGGGGCAGCGGAAGAAAGAGTTTCAAGATGGCGCCTGCCTGCTTTTATTAGAGACGGAATCTCGCAGGATCGCGCAGGGATGCAAATTAGCTAGGCCATCTTGAGGAATAAAAATCGGTCCATTGGAGGTGCGAGGCAGTCGGGTTCTGACGTTCGTGGCGATTAGTACAGTGACCGTTGGGTTCCGTTTCTATTCGTGCAGTCAGCTGAGCTTTGTTAGTTACCTTCGCGCCGTGGCTGTCATTGTTTGTTGGTTTGCTGTGTGTTGCTGTGGTTCTTCAGTGAAACGCTTCGTCGCCCACGACGAGACCCCCCGTCTCCTACACAAGATACTCTTACAAGCTATTTCGGCCCCCCCACTCTGAACTTGGTTTTCTTTTCTTCAATGGCGGATAGGTTCGATCTAAAGTTGATGCCGGAATTCGACGGATCCGACCCGGTACTCAGCTGGGTTGAGAAGGTCGAGTTACATTGTCAGTTGTCCGGCGTAAAAAATGTCGAGCGCGTGATTCCTCTGCGGCTGACCGGCGGGGCCTTCGCTGTATATCAGCAACTCAGCGCTGAGGAGAAGTGTGACTACTCGAGTATCAAGGCGGCATTGTACAGGGCGTTCGCCACTGACCCCGCCACTGCATGGGAGCAGTTTGAGACGAGGTCTATACGCTTGGGCGAAACTGTGGACGTGTATCTCGCCGAACTTAAGAAGCTGACGGTGTTGTTCGGCGGTCTTCCCGAGAGGGCCCTAGCCTACAAATTCCTGTCAGGACTCCCCGCTGGAGCAAAGCAGCTCCTGCGAGCAACCTCTACCATGTCCTCACTACCGCTGAGTGACCTAGTGGACAGAGCCAGGACAATAATGAAGGATGACTTGACGGTGCAGGAACCGGTAGTCGCCGTCGCACAGGCCCCACCAAGTGGCGAAGGACCGTCTCAGGGACCCAGCCCGCAAGGTGATGTCATCTGCTACAGATGCAACGGGCGGGGCCACATGGCAAGAAATTGTAGAAGGCGGTCGACGGCTGTTCGCTGCTACCGCTGTAACAAGACTGGGCACATGGCCCGAGACTGTGCAGGAAACAGGGACGGGGACAAGGTGCCAGTGCCGACCTCTTCCCCGAACAGAAAATAAACAAGGCGCTCCCTGTCATTCAGGTCCGAGTTAATGACACGTTATGTTCAGCCCTCCTTGATTCCGGTTGCTCCCGCACCATAGTGTGTGCGGACTTCTGTCGGGCGTGGAAAAAGAAGAACGTCAGGATAACTACCATTACTGGAAAAATACGAATGTGTTGCGGCGTGGGTGTGGTACACATTCGCACAAGAACTGGGAACTCGGCCAACGTCGAAGCGCTGGTGACACGCGAAAAGCCGCTGAGTTTGGACCTGTTGCTAGGCTACGATGCCATCAAAGCCCTGGGCGGCGTGCGCATAACGCGCGCTGGCGTTGTAGAGTTTCAGGATAGGCCCCCGGTGTGCGCAGCACTAAGAGTCGACCAGCCGGACTTCAGTGCGGAATTCGACGACCAACAGAAGGCGTGGACCGCCACTTGGAGGTGGTCAGAAGACAAGGAACCGGCCAAACTACAAAACAAAGTGGCAGAGTACCGTATGCCCGACCAGATAAGGCCTGCATACGAAAGCGAGCTCCGTGAATGGATTAAGAACGGTTGGCTGATTCCATACCCCTATGACAAACTTGGACCCCCCAAGGGCCTGATACCGCTGATGGCAGTTGCCCAACCTAACAAGTCAAAGGTGAGGCCGGTAATGGACTACCGTGAGTTGAATGCGCACGTTGATGCGTTCACAGCGGACGCCGACGTCTGTGCCAGCAAGCTGCAAGAGTGGCGCCGGCAGGGGTCCAATGTGTCCCTACTGGACTTGAGAAAAGCATACTTGCAGGTCCGGATCGGCGAGGCGATGTGGCCTTTCCAGACAGTGATGTTTTCCAGGAAGAGATACTGTCTTACGCGACTCGGATTTGGGCTAAACGTAGCACCCCAGATAATGAAGGCTATCGTCAATGCCGTGTTGTCACAAGAAGAATGGATCAGAAAGGGAACATCGGCGTATATTGACGATATATACGTGAACGAAGATATTGTGTCCTCTTCGCGCGTAAGATCCAAACTTGCCGAGTTTGGTCTAAACTGCAAGGACTCTGAGCGGCTTGAGGATGGTGCCCGCGTATTGGGCTTGAGCGTTCAAGAGGAGCGAGGGATCCTGAAGTGGAGGCGTGGAACCGCAGTTCCCGACGTACTCGACGTTTACACAAGACGTGCCGTGTTCTCCCTGTGCGGGAAACTTGTGGGGCACCTTCCAGTATGCGGATGGGTTCGTGCAGCGACAGGCGTCATAAAAAGGAGGGCAAATGCGGTCACCAAAGGCTGGGACGATGAGATAACCGACGAACTATTGGTTCGAATGTTAAAGGAGACCGTCGCTAGTGTGAAAAAGAATGACCCCGCCACAGGGGACTGGTGCGTGCAGGGAGACGAACTGAGCGTGTGGGTGGACGCAAGTTCTCTAGCGATCGGTGTAGTTTTGGAGAAAGATGGGGCCGTAGTTGAGGATGCCTGCTGGCTGCGACCGGCGAATGATGCTGCCCATATCAACCTGGCAGAACTCGACGCTGTAATAAAGGGCATTAACCTGGCACTTCAATGGGAAGTGAAGAAACTGCGTGTGCACACTGACTCACTTTGCGTGCACCACTGGGTGTCGGACACACTCACGAGCAAGGCCAGGGCACGCACCAACGCAGCCAGCGAAATGCTGATAAGACGGAGGCTCGAGACTGTGAAAAAACTGGTGACGGAGTACAACCTGTCCGTAGAAGTAGTGCTCGTCACCTCGGACTACAACCTCACCGACAAGCTCACTCGGGTACCACGGAGATGGTATGAGGCTATGAAGAAAGAAGCTAAGCCATTGCCTCTGTGTGCTGCCTCCGTCGAGGAGGACGAAATCAGGAAGATACATCACGACAGTGGGCACCCCGGAGTACAACGGACCTACTACTTTGTGAAGTTGGCTAGACCATCAATACCAAAAAGCGCAGTAAGAGCAGTGGTCAGGGAGTGCCAAACGTGCCAGTCCATCGACCCCGCCCCAGCCAGATGGCGGAAAGGACAGCTGGGAGTGGACGCGACTTGGAGTCGGTTGGGTATGGATATAACCCACTACGGCAGCCAACACTTCCTCACGCTGATAGACTGCGGGCCAACGAGGCTCGCGATTTGGCGCCAATTAGCGAGGCAGGATTCCACCAGTGTCATCCACGAATTGGAATCCATATTCTATGAAAGGGGGCCGCCTGAGGAGATCCTCACGGATAACGACACGGCGTTCTGCAGCAGGGAATTTAGGCATTTTATGGACAACTGGGGGATCCGCCTTCGACACCGATGCGCGTATGTGCCGAGCGGCAACGGCATAGCGGAGCGATGCCACCGAACCGTGAAGAAGATCGCGGCCAGGAAGAAGTGTACGATCGCGGAGGCGGTTTACAGATACAACACAACGCCTAAGGACACCGTGACTGGCGGCAGTGCGCCCGCTGATGCGATTCATCACTACCACGTGCGCGTCAAGGACGTTGAAGTGTGTCTACCCAACCAACGAGAACCCCAGGGGACGTACCAAGTGGGAGACACCGTCTGGGTGAAGCCACCCGGCGGCCGGTGCACCAGCAGCTTTTGGAGGGGGCGGGTCACCGGCGTCATCCGTGAACAGGCCATACTAGTCGATGATACTCCGCGCCACGTAAGGGATGTCCGGCCCGCTCTAAGCGCTGACCAATCGGCAAGCAGTGGAAGTAGCGAGTCATCCGACGATGAGCGATGGATCCAACCCGTGCCCCACGAACCTGGTGACTCAACTGCGAGCAGTGGAAGGAGCGAGTAATCCGACGATGAGCGATGGATCCAACCTGTGCCCCATGGACCTGATGACTCAACTGCGAGCTCTAATGCTGATGCTGATGCTTCCGATGCCACTTCTGAGAGCTCCGATGAGGAAGTCCCGGCAATACCCCTCCGCAGGAGTGCTCGAATCAAACGGCCACGTCCGCCGTGTCACGTATGTGATCTGGAGACCAGCGGGGAGTGTGAGACTAACCGTAGCCCTCGGCGCAAGAGGGTCCGTGTGTGCCTGGCGTGTGGGGTGGTGGCTGATCCTGTGGTCGGGGCAGCGGAAGAAAGAGTTTCAAGATGGCGCCTGCCTGCTTTTATTAGAGACGGAATCTCGCAGGATCGCAAATTAGCTAGGCCATCTTGAGGAATAAAAATCGGTCCATCGGAGGTGCGAGGCAGTCGGGTTCTGACGTTCGTGGCGATTAGTACAGTGACCGTTGGGTTCCGTTTCTATTCGTGCAGTCAGCTGAGCTTTGTTAGTTACCTTCGCGCCGTGGCTGTCATTGTTTGTTGGTTTGCTGTGTGTTGCTGTGGTTCTTCAGTGAAACGCTTCGTCGCCCACGACGAGACCCCCCCGTCTCCTACACAAGATACTCTTACAGTCCTGAACATGAACTTGTTGGCCGGTGTGCAACTGTGTGTGTTGATGGCTATTCTTTTGGTCATACCACTTTTTTGTTTCTTCTTTGCTCTTCTCCAACTCTAGTTTTGTTTGTTCAGCCCCTAGTTGTTGTTTCGATACTAGTGGGGTCCTTATGGGTCTTTCATTCAGTAACTCTGCTGGGGATTTGATTTGAGCTGATAGCGGTGTGAACCTGTAAGCTATCATTGCTAGGTGGGTGTCTGTGTTCGTTTCTCGTACTTTCAACAACAGCTTTTTACAGACGCCCACCATCCTTTCTACGAACCCATTTGACTGGGGGTGATGTGGTGACGAGGTAGTGTGCCTGAAGTTGTATGATTTAGCAAAATTTGCAAACTCTGTACTGGAATACTGGGGCCCATTGTCACTGTATACTGCCTCTGGAACACCTCGTTCTTCAAACAGGAGTTTCATTTGTCAGATTACTGCAGCTGATGTCGTCGAGTGGAGATGCCATACGAAAAGGCTCCAGCTGTAATGATTCCCCACCAGTAAGAATTCCTTATCTTCCATGGTAAAGATGTTGGTACTGACATACTGCTTTGGGTAAGAAGAGGTCTCATGTTGGTGTAGTGTTTCTGATACTAGGTTGGTACTTCTGGCATGTGGAACAGTCTCTAATTAGTTCCTCTATGTCCTTGTTGATACCGACCAAGAACACTGCTGTTCGGGCCAGTAAGTGTATTTTCTTTATCCCTTTGTGGGATGAATGTAGTTGTTGTAGGATGTCCGGTTGAAGTGAGAGGGGTATAATGATTTTGTTGCTTTTAAGGAATATCCCATCCTGGATTTCGTCCCTATAGTTCCAGAAAGCTTGTACATAAGAGTGGCAGTTGGGTCGATTTGCTGGCCATCCAGACATAACTGTGCTGGTGAGCTCTTTTAGTACTGGATCTTTGGATGTTTCTGCCTCGATATCTAGTAAGCAAGTTGGGGATGCGTTCAGGTGTGCGTTGAGTAGATGTATGTTGATGTCTACATCCCTGATTGGTTCCCCTGAGATTGGTGACACCCTGGACATGCAGTCGGCTATTGGAATGAATTTCCCTGGATTGCATTTAACTGTGAAATCATAGCCTTGGATTTTGAGTAACATTTTTGCTAACCTTGGTGGTGCATTAGCAAGATTCTTTAAGGCTATTGATTCTAGCAGTTTGTGATCTGTTATTATTGTCACTGCTTGGCCCCATACATAGTGATGGAATTTTTCCAATCCAAAATCCACTGCTAGCATTTCGCATTCTATGTAAAAGTATCTTGTCTCAGGCCCTGACAGGGTTTTGCTTGCTAGAGCAACCGGCATTCCATTTTGGATGAGGGCTGCACCCAGTCCAACTGATGATGCATCTACCTGTATAGTGATCGACGCTTTTGGGTCAAAATATTTTAGCACAATTGCTTTTCCGACTTCGTCTTTTACATTGTTAAATGCAATCTGTTCCTGTTCCGTCCAGATGAATTGCGTTTTTGTTGACAGAAGATCTCGGAGCAGCTTGGTCAGTATTGCCAGTTGTGATGAAAATTTGTTCAAGTAATTTGCCAGCCCAAGAAAGCTTGCTAATTGTTTTCCATCTTTTAGTGGTTTCATCTAGATGATCGCCTCTGTCTTCTTTGGGTCTGGTTTTACTCCATCTCTTGATATGACGTGGCCCAAAAAAAAGAGATTTCTTGTGTGCAGACCACTAGTTTGTCTGGGTTGAACCTGAAGTTCTTAGACCGAGCTTTTTCTAGGAGTTCGTTGAGTGCTCTGTCATGATTGCTGCCATCCTCCTCAAATCCAGCAATAACAGTGTCGTCCGATATTGAGAGGATATTCTTAATGCCTCCAAAGGTCTCAAACATGGCTCACTGAAATTCATCTTGCACACTCTTGACCCCCATTGAGAAGCACTTAAAAATATAGCGTCCTTCAGGAGTGATGAATGTCGTAAGCTCTCTTGATTTTTTGTCCAGCTTTATGTTCCAGTAGCTTGATTTCACATCAACTATTGAGAACCATTTTGCTCCATGAAGTCTGGAGATGATTTCCTCAAACGTTGGTGTAACAAAGTGTGGCCGCAACACTGCTTTGTTTAAGTCCTTAGTGTCCAGGCATAGTCTGACAGATTCGTTGGCTTTTGTGATGCATACAAAAGAGTTGACCCAGGCTGTCGGTTTTGTTATGAGAGTTATTATAGCTTGGGCTACAAGGGAGTCTATCTCTGCTTTGCATTTCTCTTTCAAGGCTATTGGTACCCATCGGGGGTGGGTGTATTACTGGGGGTACTGACGCGTCAATCAATGTTGTACTCCCCTGGTAAACAGCCAATGTCTTTGAATACATCAGGAAATTCCTTATGTGTTCTCTTTCTTTCGATTTTGATTGTGCTACTGTAAATGAAGTGGTGTGGTCTTGCTTAGATATATTGGTCCCTATTGTAAAATTAAGGGTCACTAGTCCAAGTTTCCTAGAGATCTGGAGGCCAAGTAGCACAAGTCCATGACTTTTTACTACATAGAAGTTAGCACTTATAAACTTGTTGCCATATCTGACTCCTAGGTGACATACACCCACTTGGTCGATTTGAACACTACCAAAGGCAAATAGTCGGATAGGAGTGTCTTGAAGGTGTACATGCTTGAGCTCTTTGAAGCATTCCCAAGGGATAAGGTTGCTCATAGCGCCTGTGTCCACCTTCGCGTTTATTTTTATTTGGGATTTTTTGTTCCCTATTCTTAATTCCGCATATGCCTCTCTTGCATCTGCTGGGGTATGTGATTTTGCTGTTTTGAGTCCTGATATCGTATGGAAGTATGCCTCTTTTGGCGAGTAGTCGTCTTCTTCATTGCTGTGTGCTGTTATGTTATGAGCGTTTCTATATCTTGGGGGTTTTGCCGATCTTGGAGGTCTATCTTGCTTATAAATGGAAGCTTTTGTGTCTCTGGTGCGGCAAACAACTGCAAAGTGCCCTGTCCTCTGCCACTTCCAACAGGTTTTTGCTTTTGCTTTCCTCTGTAATGGCCTTTTTCACAGAAGTTGTTGGACATGCTTTTGACGACATTAAGAAAGAGAATTTACAATATAACCCTAACCCGACAGTCAGAGTCAGAGTTGGGGAGTCAGACTGAGAGCCAGAGAACCTCATGAAAGTGAAGAGGGGAAAATAAGACAATGCAGATCTAAAAGGCTTGAATACCTGATCACCTCATCCGGGTGGAATAAACACCTTCATATATTTTGTAAACCTTGTCTTCGTTAAAGGTAAATGTGTTTTGTGATCATCTTTGTGAATGAACAACTTTCCAAAGTGTTAACTGTCAGTCCCCTCCATTATGATCATAAATAATGTAGTTCTCCCTTCTATGTTAAAAAGAACTGTATTAACATCTCTCTCAAGTCCTGTTAATAGATGATGGATTTCCCTTATAACAATACAAGAGAATTTTCCTATATCTCTCGCCAAATCTATGCAAATTTGGAGAACAATCCTACAAAAAGCAACAAAACAAAGAAAAAATACTTGCAACGCTCTCTCAAAAACTAGAACAAACCATGATTGAACTCTGACCCTTCCAAAACTTAATATAAACTCATTGGCCCCTTTCTCATAATCCGATAGTTTGTTTTTTGTCTATTTTCTATCTGGGTATTTGCTTAAATATTTTGTTTTTTTCTTTTCTTTTTAATAATTACTCATTAATTTAAACCAAGCTCCATTCAACTCGCTCCAGTCTGTGACACAATACAACAAAAAAATTGTACAAAATGGTGCAAATATCACATATTGCCATTCATCTAAAAAACAATTACTTTCAACAAAACATTTAACATACAAATACTTCAAAGTTACATTTCATTTACCATCCTTTTGACAGCAAACAATAAAAAACAACAGTTCTGTTAAAACTGGAACACAAAATTTTCATGTCAATAAAATTCAATATTACATGATGTCCATGAATCACAAAAACATATTAACCACATCAATTTTTCAGTTCTTTCTGCCAATATAACTCAATTCAAACAAAACAAAAACATTTTGCCAAGCGACACCAAACAGTCCCATTAACTCATTTCAATTTTTTTAAAATCCTTTTTATTTCTTTTCCAAAAGAAAATCCTTAAAAAAATTCAGTGACGAGAATTCACAATTTCTTAAAAAATAACATTAAAAAACACAAACATTTCAACAAAAAAAATCACTTAATTAATTACAATTTCTTCCCAAAAAGTCATTTCACCAAGTGCCACAAAGAGACTTCATGCCTCACACACACATACATGTCATAGCAGTCGTCTCTTTTTCATCAGTCGCCATATGGTGACTTCTTCCTCTCTTTCTATTTTTTCTTTTGCTCTGTTTTTGTTTTCAATTTAAACACACATGGCCTCATATCAAATCACAATTAACAAACGACAAACTCAAACAATACTCTTATAACAACAAAATCACTAATCATCCAGAAACAATTATAAAACAAGTTTTTTTCTTACTTTTAAAAATGCATTAAAAAACGACCTTTGTTTTTTTCTCTCAGACAACACAAGACAAAACACTATTTTGTTAACATTTAAACATTTTTTGTCTTTTTTCAATAACAGAATACATTTTCATTTTTGATTCTGTATTTTCTTTCTCTTTTGTTCATTGTATTTTATTTCACATCTTTTTTAAATTTCTTTTTTAGCTCTTTGTGTGCATGCTTTTGTTTTCATTATAGATTTTTTTTTCTTTGCGTCTAGCTTAAAATACAATCCTTATTTTCCTCATTGTGTTTATATTTTTTCTTTGTTTTATCTTTTTTTTTCTCATGCAGGTTTTTTTTCTAAATCTGCAACTTGAGGTCACAGAAGGTTACACTGCAACCATGTTATCTAATGATGTGTTATCTGTGGTGTTCTAACTGCTTATTTAACAGCCATATATATATGTATCTACGTTGTTCTTAGTATAACAGACTTCTAGAGGATTCACCAGTCGTCCTTGAGGGAGAAAACCGAACTGAGTGAATTTTGGCTTGTATTTCTTTTGTTTTTTTTACATGGGGGTCACCACTTATCAAGGCCCGGAGGCCACTCAGGGATAAGAGTTATTGCGTGTACAGTAATCAATGAGATAGTATTGTAGTAATCATTAGTATTGGAGATTTGATAGAGTGTCTTACTTAAGAGGGCGGTTTTTCAGAAATTTGTTTATGATGGATTTGAAGACATCCAAGTTGTAGTCAGGTGGGAAACAGCCAAACAGAAGAGAGTTCCACAATCGTGCACTTCTGAGAAAGAAGCTCTACTCATGGAATCTACATTTGGATTTAGGCACAAATAAAGAGTGGGAAAAATTATTGCTTTAACTGCAATTTCAGCCAGACGGGTATTTCTCGTGAAAGATTGTCGAGGAGGGATGAGAGATTGGAGCTCAGATGAGCACTTGCCATGGAAATAACGATAAAACAAAGACAGGCTCGCAACGTCTCTTCTGTGGGAAAGAGGCTGCAGGGAAGAGAAAAGGGCATCCCCCACCAAACCACGAAGTCTATTTTGTACTCTGTCAAGACAGGATAGGCTGTTTTTAGCAGCTCCTGCCCAGATGTGGCAGCAGTACTCCATCCTTGGACGTACTTGACTTTTATACAGATAGAGAATTGCATCAGTAGTGAGATATCCTCTGGAGCGGTAGAAGGATCACACCATTTTCCCAGCATCCCTGGCAACAGATTTGATGTACGTGTTCCATTTCAGATCAGGAGTAAAGGTCAAACCCAGAAGCTTGTCAAAACATGGAGCCTCCCCAAGACAAGAGCCATCCATTTCAATTGATGCCAGATGGGGATCAGAGCGTTGATGATGTGATTTCTCTATTCATCCTCCACCTCATGGGGAAACCCTCTTAACCCATCTTCCTTGTTCCATGTCAAATCCATATATATATATATATATATATGTTGCTTTTAGTATAACGGACTGCTGTTGTCCTTATGTCTCTTAATGTTTATTTACTTAACAGCCCATGACTCATATAGTGATCATGGGTGTGTGCATGTCAGAACATAAAATACACATAGCATGATGGCATAGCTGTTTCTGCTGCTTGCTTCTCGGAAATTTGGCAGCCATCCTTGAGGGAGCTGGAACCTGTTTAAAGGAAATTCTTCAAAACAGGGACCCAAGATGAATATGTGTTTGTATATATATTCTTTATTCACTTCTAGGCATCTCATCACAGCAGAAATAGAGTGAATCTTGACTTGTGATTTCTCTATCTCCCCACCACCATCTTGCTTGTTCTATATCTCAAATCCAACTCACTTATTTAAACCGGAAACCCTGACACGTCAAGTCCTGTCTCCATTTGGATACTTCCGGTGCAAACTGACTGGTCAATTAAGTTTGATACATGCCACAACATGACCCCTTGATCCTTTCTGCACCTGCATGCTGGCTCAACCCATTGTTTTCCATGATTCAATCTCTGTTATTTACTCCGCTAGGCAGACAGATAAACAAACCACTGGATAAATGCTTTCTACCCAGCATTTACCTAACAATAATCCCTGCAGCTTCTATCACTACTGGATTGATTACTTACTATGAGCAATCTATACTGAATTTCACATAAAAACAATGGTATCTATGTATTCCTCATATTTTTCCAAAAATTATGAAAATCGATAAAGGTAGAAAATACAGAAAATAAAAAATAGAATTTGATAAAAACGGTTGTAAGATACAGGAGAGTTCAAAAAGGGAGATAATTTTCAGTTTCAATTCAAATAAGATGACAGCAATTTTTCGCCTGCTTCTACGATTAATTTTTTTTTTTTTTAATAATTCAGTAATATTTAGGTAATTTTGACTGCATAATTTGGAAGCTACCATTGTAATTTATTAGAATTGACAAAAAAAATCAGTTGAAACCATTGTTTTTCATCTGAAAACTCCATTTATCGACTACAAAATCTCATCCCAATAGTGTAGAAGCGCCAAGCAATCTCAGGTTGTTAGGGATAGTGTTGTACTTGGTTCATCAGGTATATTTGCCAGGTACTTTTTTTTTCAAGAGTCCTGCAGCTTCTATTTATACTGAAATGATGTTCTGCTATGTGTGACGTCAGATTGTCTTGGATCATTCTTGCACTTGGTTCATCAGGCATGTATTCTACATAATTTTATCTTACAAGAGCCCTGCAGCTTCTATCATTACTGGAATGATTTCTTGCTATGTGAGATGTGAGCCCTGCAGCTTCTATCATTACTGGAATGATTTCTTGCTATGTGAGATGTCAAGCTGCCTTGGATTCTTCTTGCAATCGATTCATCAGGTGTATCCGCCAGGTACTTTTTTACATTTTTTCCAAGAACCCTCTGATGTCTAACATTACTGGAATCATTTCTTGTTTTTTGTGATGTCAGGTTTTCTTTGAACCTTTCTTGCACTTAGTTCATCAGGTATATTTGCCAGGAACATCCTATGTTTTTTTTTCCAGGAGCCCTGCGGCTTCTATCATTACTGGAATGATTTCTTGATATGTTCGATGTTAGCTTGTCTTTGATTTTTCTTGCATTTAGTTCATCAAGTATATTCACAATATGCATTTTATGTTCTGTTCCATAAGCCTAGCAGCTTGTATCATTATTAGGATAATTTCTTGCTTTGTGCAATATCAGTTTGTCTTGGAACCCTCTTTGTACTTGGTTCATCAAGTATATTTGCCAGATACTTTTTGGATGTTTTTGCCTTTGCTTTTTTTTTTTTTAATTCTTGTTCTAGCTGAGAATGGTGCATCTTACTGGATTCCAGACATTCACTCACTATCTCACACATTTTAACCAAGACATCGTTTTTAGATTCTAACCATCCCTTAAAGTGCAATTTTTTTTGTATCTCTCTTGCATTTGGTTCAACCAGGTATATCTGCTAGGTAGGCTTTGAAATTCTTTTTTATGAGTTTGGTTTTCCCCTATGCTAACTGAACGATGGAGATCTTCCTAGAATTCCAGTTTCATTTCATGTTGTACATAAGATTTTGATATTTCGTTATATGTTTTCTCTCAGCTCTGTTTGACCCAGCATAATTGGGGACATGTATTTGTACTAAGGTTGTTTTTTTCTTCTTGTCCATTGTATCATTCAGTCAGGTTTTATGGCTCAGTTTTCTAGGTACGTAGCTGTAGGAATTGCATAGTCATAATGGATGATGTATGAGTTATACCAGAAAGAACAGTCAGGAATATGTTCCCAGGATTCGCTGCTGCAGACGATATTTATCTTTTTACAGAACGTCCAGTGAAAATATTTACACACTTCATTGTGTCATATTGTATAATAGCCGTCCCCTGCAGAACCTTACAGTTGGATGTTGAGTAGCTCATACTCTCTACTTCTGTGTCGCAGAATCTGAACTTGCTGTCATTGCTGAGATCATTCATTTTCGTAAAAGCATTGGTCATCAAGCCTTGATCTTAGGCAGCCATTTTAATTCTCTCCTGATCGTAGTGGAGCAATCCTCTTTTTAGCTAATCTATATAACATTCGTTATCTATATAGTCCTGAATGAATTCATCCAGAAAATATTGGCGCACTGCCAGTTGGCTCATTCTTTCAGTATTTTGCAACGGAAGTTCTTGGTGTATTTTTGGTGACTCTTTTGGGCTATTTCTGTGGCAGACTTTTGTTCTGATTACGTTTCACTTGTAAGACAGTTTTGTCCACAATTCTTACCCAGTTTCATGATGGACGTATTTCTGCTGGCTCTTATTTCATATTGTTCGTGCATCATTTTGAGGTTTAGATTTTGGGAGCTCATAAGATATTGTTCAGCGTTCACGATAATTGCATGATGCTGATGTTCACTCTCTGAGAGAACCATAACTCCTGCTCCTCTGGGCAGATAGCCTAGGCAGACACTGGTTTTGTTATTTTGTACAGTGTCAGCATCTTGTCCAAAATGCTTGATCAATTTTGTAATGGACGCATTTTGCTGGCTCTTGTTTCATGGTGTTTGTGCACCATTTTTAATGTCTTTCCATGTGTAATGCCAGGTTGACTTTACGTTGAAAAGCTTTGCCACACACTTCACAGTTATAGAAAATCTTTCCGTTGTGGATAGTCATGTGCCTTTTTAAACTTCCACTTTTAGAGAAAGAACTTTCACACATTCGACATTTAAATGGTTTCTCTCCTGTGTGCATTCTTGTGTGTTCTTTTAGTTTGTAGTTCGTTGGGAATGCTTTACCACAGACTGTGCAATGAAAAGGCCTCTCCCCAGTATGATATCGCATATGTACTTTTAAGTTAACCCTACTCGTGGATGATTTCCCACACACATCACAATGATACAAAGTTTTCCCAGGATGAGTTGTTCGCATATGATAAGTCAGTTCATTATCTATATAGAAAACCTGGTCACAGATTTTGCATGGGAAAGATGCCGTTTGTGTGTGAATAACCATATGTTTCTTCAAGCTGTGTCTTTCCAAGAAAGCCTTTCCACACATCCCACAGTGATAAGGCGTCGCACCAGAATGGCTTTTAATGTGATCATCCAATAATTTGCTCCCAGCAACAAAGCCTTTCCCACAGACATAACAATGCTCAAGTGCTTGATTGACATGGATTTTTAAATGCCGGATCATTTCAAAGTTTTTGGTAAAAGATTCTCCACAAACTTCACATGGGAACATTTTGCAAATTGTTTTTATTTTTGGAAACTGTTTGCAGGCTGAAAGAAAAAAAAATAGTATTAAAAATATTAAGCTACAGCACTCTAAGAATAGACTTCCATCAATGCCGAACTAATCCTTTTTGTTTGTTTTTATATGGGTAGGATTCTGTACAAGTACCTTATTTCTTATTTTAAAATAAAATTACGATAATTTTGCATGATATTTTATTGTATGACCTTTGTTACAATACAACCCGATGGGTTCCAAATTGGAATTTATTCCCAATTACGTATCATATTAAGAAAAGAAAAAAATGTAATATGCCACTTGTGGTATGTTATGACCCAAATGGCAGTGTAATCCTAGATTCTTTGATCAGTACCGTCATGAGATAATCCAGAGCACAACTCTACAAGGCAAGAAAAGATGACCAGACATAATAACTAGATTATGCATCTGTACATCAACTATTTTATTGTGCAATAAAATTTAATAAACAGAAAACAAAAAAATAGAATGCAATGACCCAATGGCTCAAAACAAAACGGGGCAAAGGAATATAGTTCGTAAGTTAACCAAAATCTCTCATTTTTCTCTCTTTTTTTTTTTTCTTTATATTATATAAGATATTTAGCCAAACGAAAAGAAATGTCTGAAGATTTGTGTTGAGCTATTCATGAGAGTGGACAGGATTGGGATGAGAAGGGGGAGGGATTAATAATCATATAGTACTTATCTCTTAGAAAAGGTATAACCAGGAGATGAATAATCCACAGAAATAAAACATTGAAGACAAGTTATCATCCAATTTTAAACTTTCCGGAATTTTAATAGTTCTTTGATATTCTTAGTAACATGTCCGTTCCCTGATTTACAACAAGCATAATTCTTTGAGGTGTCTGCTCTCTTTTGTTAAATTTGTTGATAAATATATGCAGGCATGTTGGTCCTTTATCCTGTGTATTTATCTTCAAATTGAGTTAATTAGGGTGCATGGAAAATTTAACAATTTCTTCACCATGAATTCTGTCATTTTGCATCTGCTCATTTTGATGGTTGATTTCAGAATAATCCTTTTTAAATATTTTCTACTTCATGTGTTTCATTTACACGCCAATTTTATTTTAATTTATTTGTCTTCCCTCTCTTTAGAGAGGAAAATGAATATGGGGACAGTAAGGGGATAAAGAAATGTGTGATGTAACGAGAAAGGGTGGAGGGGCTGTTTGTCTATGCAATTTTAATTAGTTTCATGGAAGCATGTTTTTGTCCGCCATATTTTTTGTAATGAAAGAGTGTAAAAAAGTCCAAATTTGGTCTTAACAAGACCAATTTGTAAAGCCTTAGAAAGGCCAAATTTTAAAAGCAATATGGCGGACTCGGATGTTGTACATTTAGTCTAATAAAAAATGATGACAAAAATAATAAAAATTAAATTTTTTTCTGACAAAAATAATAAAAATTAAATTTTGTTTCAGTATAGAAAAACTTTTTTGTCTATCAAATAATTTACGCCACTAAACTACACACACACACACACACACACACACACACATATATATATATATATATATATATATATATATATATATATATATATATATATATATATATACGCAAATAGATTACAGATGAGTAGACAAACTAAAGTAGATCGTTTTTTGACTAATTTTCCTTAAAATAATTTAGATTGACAAATTATTTTCTATCCACCAATTTAAAGGCTTCAAAATCATTTTAGAACATTTAAGGCTACAGTGGCTACACAACGTAAACAATAAAGTATTGAGTAGGACATTTTTTTTTTTATTATTATTCTTTATTCATTTTTCTATAGTGTTCGAAGCTGTTGGGTGTTTGTATCTATAAATTTCAGGCCGTTTCGAAAAACTATCCACAATTAATAGGTAATATCCCGTCGATCGTCCTGTGTAATCAATATGAATACGTGCCCAGGGAACGTCAATTTTCGGTCAAGGCTAAGTCCTCAATGGTGGAGCATCTGCGTGTGTGATTTTGCTCGATGGATCAAAAGGTTTACCTTACAGAGGCGAGTTGGCCAATGCCTCATCACCAAAAAACATTACTGACTTAAGCCAAAGAAAAACAGTATTTCTCGAAGAAGGCGCCACTATTCTAGCAAAGAACAATTGTTATGCCACATAGCAGTAACATAAATTTTGCCCTTAATTTTGCAGGCTGACAATTGAAACAAGGAACGCAAGATATTTACAAGGGAACTTACCAGGAAAGAATTTGTGTGAGAAAGCTAAAAAAGTAAAGACATTCAGGAAGTTGTCGGTGTCAAAGCAAAAATGTCCCTATTATATCGTGAATTTCGATAGAAACAGAATAATAATAATCCGAGGTGGAATAATTGTACGAACAAAGATTTGGGTAACACGATAGATTTATTGCACGAATAGTAAAAAACAAGCAAGAATAGTCTAATATATATATATATATATATATATATATATATATATATATATGTGTGTGTGTGTGTGTGTGGAGCCTGTGTGGTCATCACCACGGGTTGGTCAACTAATTCGCTGACCAGCTTTGGGTGGGATCGAAACCGCTACCTCTAGACAATTCTCACCTGGAATCGTAGCTATTCTGCATCTCTATCCACTGAACAACGGGCCCTGAAGGGTATTCAAAGTTGGATTTTTTTTGATCTTATAAATCCGATTGTTCTTCCAATTGTCGGGTCCGCGTACCGATTGTTATATTTTTGAATTTGGGAGATGAGTAACGTTTTGAAAAAAAAAAAAAAAAAAAAAGACTAAAAGATGAGGATAATAGTCCAAATAATTTAATAAAATTTTTTACAAATTACTCATCTCCAAAATAATCCCAAACTAATTCAATAATGGTAGTGTTTGTTTGAATGTATGGTTTGGTTAAGTGTCAGTTTTAGTCATTTAGAACTGCTTTAAAGCTTCTCCGCCCACTCATTTTTCGACCAAGTTTCAAAAAATTCTAACAGTTTATAGATCACCTTCTCAATTATATTGTGAAAAAAAACATCTTTCAATTTTCGTTCAGTAAAGCCAAAGTTATGATGAATTTACTGGTGTTCAAAATCGTAAAAATCGTAAGGCAGTGAGCGACGTTTTTTTATGCCTGGTTTCCATAGCAACCATGTGGCTTCGGCGACTACTGTTGCTACCAATTCACCACTCTCGCAAAAAGAGATGTAAGAAGTGAAACAAAGAGAATGAAAGGGGGATAATCGGGGGATTTTATTGAAAGCAGACGAGTGCCGTACATTGTTACATGTGTGTATGTTATGTTTATAGGGCAAAAAAGTAAGACTGAAATAAAACAAAGAACAAGTTAATTTACTGGAAAAACCATGGATTACAATAGAAAAATGTGAGCATGAAAAGTGATATATCCTGCGGTGGGTGGCCGTAATAAAAGAATATTCAAGAAAGGTATTCCACCATGGAAATAAATGGATAAAGAGGTTCTGAAGTAATAAAGAAATAGAGAAGTTTATTGAGAATATTTACAGAGACAGCATGTTACATTTTAATTGTTCCCGCCCAGGGAAGGCTCTCTCACCGGTGACCGGTGATAACATTCTTTCGATAAAAGTTCCGGCGATGAATTGCTCATCTCGCCATAACACCTCCCCCTAAGACAATTTCTCCCAAAGGAATTTGGCTTAATATCGTTTGCTTTTTGGCTTGGGGCTCAGCCGATTAACTTTTCTTTTCACCCTTGTACTTTTTCTCCTCAATATCGTTTGAGTGGGTGGAGTTGTTGGAGAAGCTGGAACTCTCAAATCTGGAGTAAGTTCTGTTAAGGGTTGGGGAATATTAAAAGAATCATACAAAACCTCTAGGGGCAGGTCATTTTCTTCTGCCTATTTGTAGTCATCAGTGTGTCGAGGTCTTAGCTGATTGATATGCCTGCGACAGTCGAATTTATTACTTCTTACAGAATATAGCATGTGTCCGATTCTTTTCATGATAATCCCCTCCTCCCCAAAATTTTTTCCACTCATGTAATTCAGGAAGAATATTCTGTCACCAGGTTTGTAAAATCTTGTTGGAAAATTTTCTTTTGTTGTTGTTACTCTGGTTGCACTTGGTAAAATTCTGTCAAATACAGATCTGATTTTCTGTGCAAACATCAGTTTGGCTGGTGACGAACCGGTATCAGTGTTTGGGTTCGGAGTTATCCTGTACACCGATAAAAATTGTTCAAGACTCTTCTCGTCAGTGTCCATGCCTTGGTTTTTCTTCAAGGCTCTTTTGAATGTATCGACGAACCTCTCTGATAGGCCATTTGACCTTGGGTGGTAGATTGCCGTTGTTAAATGTTCAATGGCTAGAGCCTTGCAGAATTCTTCAAATTCTTTGCTGGTAAATTGGGTGCCGTTGTCGCTGACAATAGTTTTAGGCACTCCAAAACGACTGAAGAGAACACTTAGTGCATCTATTGTACTCATCGAAGTAGGGTGTTTGTATTTAAACACTTCTGGCCATTTTGTGAAACTGTCGACGACCACTAAGAAATAATGTCCATTTAAAGGACCTGCATAATCGATATGTAACCGAGTCCATGGTGTATCAGTCTTTGGCCACGGTTGTATCTGCACAGGTGGTGCCTTTGCTGCTAGCTGACACCCTTGACACTCTCTTACGAGTTTTTCAATGTCCTGGTCCATCCTAGGCCAATACGTATATCCACGCATTAAAGCTTTCATTCTCGACATGCCTGGATGACCACTATGAAATTCTTTTAAAATTCTTCTGAAGCATAGTCGGTATGACGACTCTGTCTGCGTACATCAAGGTTTGAGCACAAATGGAAAATGGTAAAATTTTAGGGTCTTTCTTTGATTTTCCATTTAGTTGCACCAACTTTTTCATTTTCACAATATAATCATCCTTTTCTGCTGCCTTATTTATTTCGTCTAGAGTCACTGGTAACTCTCTGATTGTGTTGCACAGTAATCCGGAGAGTTCTTTTTCCTCTGTCAATGCAGCTATTACTGTGTCTTCCAAAGGTTTAGCACACTTTTGGATGAGCCTGGACAGTCCATCTGCATGTCCGATATTTTTGGATGAAATGTACTCCATTTTAAAGTTATAATTTAGTAGAATTATGCTCCATCGTTGGAGTCTGTTTGCAGTGTGCGTAGGTATGCCTTTTTTAGAGCCAAAAATAGTCAATAAGGGTTTGTGGTCGGTTTGCAAAGTAAACATCCTTCCATGAATAAATCTATGGAATTTTTTAATGGCATAAATAATCGCCAAGCTTTCTTTTTCAATTTGAGAATAGTTTCTTTCAGCCGGCAAAAGTGATCTGGATGCATGGGCTATTGGCTTTGTTGATCCATCTTCAAGTTTATGGAGAAGAACTGCTCCTACTCCGTAGTCACTTGCATCTGATGCAACAGTCAATTCTTTCTGTGGATCAAAATGTGCTAGAGCTAAATCTGATAGCAGGCATTTCTTAATATCTTCAAACGCATTCAACTTATGCATATTTGGAATATAAATAGCATAATATTGAGCCAAACCCAAAAAAGATTGTAACTGTATATTTGTACATCAAATCTGTTGCCAAGGCCGCTGGAAAAATAGTGGGATCTTTCTATCGATCCAGTAGATATCTCACTGCTGATGCAATTCTCTATCTATAATATAATATATATATATATATATATATATATAATATATATATAATATATATATATATGATATAATATATATATATATATAATATAAATATAATATATAATATAATATAATATAATATATATATAATATAATATATAATATAATATATATAATATAATGTATATATAATATATATATAATATAATATATATATATAATATAATATACATATAATATACATATAATATATATATATAATATACATATAATATAATATATATAATATAATATACATATAATATAATATACATATAATATAATATATATATATAATATAATATATATAATATAATATATATAATATAATATATATAATATTATATATAATATAATATATATAATATAATATATATAATATAATATGTATATATAATATAATATATATATAATATATATATAATATAAATATATATAATATATATATAATATAAATATATATATAATATAATATATATAATATAAATATATATATAATATAAATATATATATAATATAATATATATATATATAATATATATAATATATATATATAATATAATATATATATAATATATATAATATAATCTATATATATATATAATATAATATATATATATAATATAATCTATATATATATAATATAATATATATATAATATATATATAATATATATATATAATATGATATATATATATATATTATAATATATACAGTGATGATCATATTTATTGGCATGGTAAAATAAAAGTTAAATTTTGTCTAATAAATTCTAAAAAAGGGATTAAATTAAAGAAAATAACAAAGTGTATTATGTATTTTTAACTGGCCTTTCCGATGCAGCAATCGGATTTTAGAAAAAATAAATAACAAAGGAACAACAAACATAATTGCAAAAAACCCTTGTTCAAAATTATTGGCACGATTTATTTAATAATCAATTGTATAGCCTTTGGCCTTGATTACCTTCCTCAGTCGCTTTTCATAGTTTACAACCAAGTTGTTGCACTCTTCAGTAGTAATTTTAGCCCACTCTTCCTGACAATAATCCTCCAATTGAATAAGATTCTTAGGCTTCCTTTGCATTACCCTCAATTTTAATGTTCTCCATAAATTTTCAATTGGATTAAGGTCTGGGCTTTGTGATGGCCACTCCAAAACATTAATATGATTGTCCTCAAGCCATTTCTTAGTCAGTTTAGCCGAATGCTTTGGGTCATTATCGTGCATGAACCACCAACGACGACCAAGTGAGAGCTCTTTAGCAGAGTCTTTCAGGTTTTCATCCAATATTTTAACATAATCTTCCTTTTTTATGCTACCTGTGACCTTAACAAGTCGCCCTGGTCCAGAGGCAGCAAAGGATCCCCAAAACATCAAACTGCCTCCACCGTGCTTCACTGTGGGTATGGTGTTCTTAGGCAGGAAAGCTTCGCCAGATTTTCTGTAAATATAAGACACTTTATTATGGCCAAATAACTCTATTTTCGTTTCGTCAGTCCATAGAACACGTTTCCAGAATGCAACATCTTTATCAATATGACGTTTTGCAAAGGCTAGCCTTGCTTTCAGGTGCATAGGCTTCAATAAGGGAGTCTTTCTCGGACGACATGCTTTTAAACCAGCTCTCTTCAAAACTCTACCAACTGTATGTCGAGATACATTCACTCCAGAGGTGCTCTGTTCATCAACAATCTCCCCAACAGAGATCCTTGGGTTTTGTTTTACTTGTCGAACAATTTTCCGTTCATCTCTTGGGGAAAGAATCCTTTTTCTCCCTCTACCCTCTAAACTCATAACGTGGCCTTGCGATTTGAACTTGTTTATTATGGCTCTAACAGTGGATTTGGGAAGGTTTAGCTTCTTTGAAATCTTATCATAGCCCTCCCCATTGGTATGGCATGCTACAACAAGCTTCCTGACGTCTTCGCTGTGTTCCTTAGTTTTAACCATGGCGATTGAAAATTATAATTTAGTCACTTATAATAGTTTAAATAAATCGCTATCTAAAAATTATCTGAAAAAATTATTCACTGAATTAGCGTTAAACAAGCATAATATGGCTATAAAAAAGTTCAGAAAGCACGTAAACCGGAAATTGATTGATATTATACTGATACTAAAAGAAAAACAAAGCCGTGCCAATAATTTTGAACAAGGTTTTTTTGCAATTATGTTTGTTGTTCCTTTGTTATTTATTTTTTCTAAAATCCGATTGCTGCATCGGAAAGGCCAGTTAAAAATACATAATATACTTTGTTATTTTCTTTAATTTAATCCCTTTTTTAGAATTTATTAGACAAAATTTAACTTTTATTTTACCGTGCCAATAAATATGATCATCACTGTATATAATATAATATATGTATAATATATATAATATAATATATATATATATATAATATAATATATATATAATATAATATATATATATATATATATATATAATATAATATATATATAATATAATATATATATAATATAATATATATAATATATATATAATATATATATAATATAATATATATATAATATAATATATATATAATATATATAATATATATATATATATAATATAATATATATATAATATAATATATATATACTATAATATATATATAATATAATATATATATACTATAATATATATATACTATAATATATATATACTATAATATATATATACTATAATATATATATACACTATAATATATATATATATATATATATATATATATATATATATATATATATATATATATATATATATATATATATATATATATATATATATATATATATATATATATATATATATATATATATATATAATATCAATCAATTCCAAAAAGGCAAGAATTTATTCCTGGAACAACTGAAAGGTTTGAGGAAAAAGTTTTCGATCCAAGAGAAACACTGCAATTAAATTCTCCCATGAATTTTAATCGCTCTCCGGAAACACCTTTTGCAATTTTTTGTGTTTTTCTCATTTTTTGACTACCAATTCTCTTCCAAGTCACTTCGTCGATAATTGATATATCGCTGCTACCTGTGTCTAAAAGTAGCTTCACTGAGTGACCATTTATTTGTGTGTGAACGAATTTCCGTTTCCCTCCTTGTTTTATTTCTTCTTTGGACAAGACCACATTTACTTTTGGCTTCTATTTCCGTCTTTTGTCTTTCTTAGTTCGGCACATTTAGTACAATGTTGGTCTTTACAAGGGCAGTTTTTTCTTAAGTGCGGACCCGCACAACTTCAACATTCAAAACTTTTCCCTTTGTCTTTTGGAAATGTCTTCTGTTTTACTACCTGGACTTGGGATGTGACTTTTCCCTCTATCCTCGTAGTGTCCCTTTTTACATTTATCAATTTTTGACATTCTTCTGTCACTTTTTGCAAGTTCATTTCCGGGTCTTGCTCCATGATTGATAATATCCTTGACCTTAAATCCTTGTCCTTCGGTGCTGTCAGTCCCTGGACAAATATGTAGCACTTAAACATGTCCACTGATAAATCCTTTAATTTAAACAGTTCACACTGGGCGTTGACTTTGCCCGCATATGTGACAATGTCATCAGTTTCGTCTTTTGACATATTTAAACACCTATACCGTGTATGAAAAAGACTATCTCTTTCACCGAATATTACACACAAAATTTTCACCGTTTCAGAAAAAGAGATCTCTTCCGGTTTTTTAGGCAATATCAAATTCGTGAATTTAGTATTTTCTTCTGTGCCCATTTTTTGTAGTAATAGTGTTATTTTTTTCCTCATCCGACCACTTCTCGCATCGTTTTGTAAATATTGTTTCAAGCCTACGATAATAGGCTGGAAAAGTGTCACCTTTTTCTGGGTCACATTTAAACTCTGAAAGTGAGTTCGCTATACCCTCAGCCGAAAAAAATCTGGATGCACCCTCCTTAGATTTTTCTGACAAAATCGTTTCACAAAATAAGCGATTATCTGTCGTTTGTTGTATTACAAGAGTTTCGAAACGTTCTTGTTGAATTAGCATTTGTTTTTGAAAATTCATTTGAGCTTTTTGTTGAGCGATTAAACTCTCAGTTAACGTTTTTGTCAACGTCGCTATTTGTTCCGATGTCATTTTCTTTTTAAATGTATCAATAGCAAGTTAACGTATACCACAGAGAAACAAAAAAAAAAAAATATTGTTCAAAAACAAGATGCTTATTTTCACAGAAAATTGTCAACACAAAGGAAAGTTCCGAAAAAAAAAATCACCGTTAAAATAACACTTGACAAAATTTCAAGAGACTCTTTTTTCTTCTACTTCAGCAGACACACGTAAACTTCTTTTAAAAATTTTCTTTATTAAATAAACACAGATTCCTCAGTATTGTTCATTTGTTGGTTTTTTTATCGTATTAACCAACTACATTTTATTTCAGTATTTAATTTATGTATTTCTGTTGTATTAAATGCTAGCTTTAATTTTTTTTTTTTCTCGTCCATAAATGTTTATCTACCAAGTTGATCTTAAATATTGTATAATCAATCCATTATATTATCATTTTCAGTCCCCCACCCCTAATTTCTGGCTCCCATCTTATCTCGCAATTACTTATAACGTCACCAACTAACCTTCGGAAGAAACCCCCCCCCCCATCCGATTTTGTTTTATATCATAAGTTGCTTAAAACGTGATTAGTTAAAGTTCAGAATAAAATCACGCTTTCTCTTAACGGTTAATTTAAAAAAAAAAATCTTCTGAACGCTATTAAAAGTTAAATTCTTCACTAGTTTGGAGACGGAATGCGTTGTTGTGATAAGTGATTTTCTCTATTAATTCGCACTTTTTATTTTAAGATTCAAATATTAATAACTACATTTTATTTCAGTATTTAATTTATGTATTTCTGTTGTATTAAATGCTAGCTTTAATTTTTTTTTTTTATTTATTTTTTTTTTTTTCTTGATCATAAATGTTTATCTACCAAGTTGATCTTAAATATTGTATAATCAATCCATTATATTATCATTTTCAGTCCCCCACCCCTAATTTCTGGCTCCCATCTTATCTCGCAATTACTTATAACGTCACCAACTAACCTTCGGAAGAACCCCCCCCCCATCCGATTTTGTTTTATATCATAAGTTGCTTAAAACGTGATTAGTTAAAGTTCAGAATAAAATCACGCTTTCTCTTAACGGTTAATTTAAAAAAAAAAAATCTTCTGAACGCTATTAAAAGTTAAATTCTTCACTAGTTTGGAGACGGAATGCGTTGTTGTGATAAGTGATTTTCTCTATTAATTCGCACTTTTTATTTTAAGATTCAAATATTAATAACTACATTTTATTTCAGTATTTAATTTATGTATTTCTGTTGTATTAAATGCTAGCTTTAATTTTTTTTTTTTCTCGTCCATAAATGTTTATCTACCAAGTTGATCTTAAATATTGTATAATCAATCCATTATATTATCATTTTCAGTCCCCCACCCCTAATTTCTGGCTCCCATCTTATCTCGCAATTACTTATAACGTCACCAACTAACCTTCGGAAGAACCCCCCCCCCCCATCCGATTTTGTTTTATATCATAAGTTGCTTAAAACGTGATTAGTTAAAGTTCAGAATAAAATCACGCTTTCTGTTAACGGTTAATTTAAAAAAAAAATCTTCTGAACGCTATTAAAAGTTAAATTCTTCACTAGTTTGGAGACGGAATGCGTTGTTGTGATAAGTGATTTTCTCTATTAATTCGCACTTTTTATTTTAAGATTCAAATATTAATAACTACATTTTATTTCAGTATTTAATTTATGTATTTCTGTTGTATTAAATGCTAGCTTTAATTTTTTTTTTTTCTCGTCCATAAATGTTTATCTACCAAGTTGATCTTAAATATTGTATAATCAATCCATTATATTATCATTTTCAGTCCCCCACCCCTAATTTCTGGCTCCCATCTTATCTCGCAATTACTTATAACGTCACCAACTAACCTTCGGAAGAACCCCCCCCCCATCCGATTTTGTTTTATATCATAAGTTGCTTAAAACGTGATTAGTTAAAGTTCAGAATAAAATCACGCTTTCTGTTAACGGTTAATTTAAAAAAAAAATCTTCTGAACGCTATTAAAAGTTAAATTCTTCACTAGTTTGGAGACGGAATGCGTTGTTGTGATAAGTGATTTTCTCTATTAATTCGCACTTTTTATTTTAAGATTCAAATATTAATAACTACATTTTATTTCAGTATTTAATTTATGTATTTCTGTTGTATTAAATGCTAGCTTTAATTTTTTTTTTTTTCTCGTCCATAAATGTTTATCTACCAAGTTGATCTTAAATATTGTATAATCAATCCATTATATTATCATTTTCAGTCCCCCACCCCTAATTTCTGGCTCCCATCTTATCTCGCAATTACTTATAACGTCACCAACTAACCTTCGGAAGAACCCCCCCCCCATCCGATTTTGTTTTATATCATAAGTTGCTTAAAACGTGATTAGTTAAAGTTCAGAATAAAATCACGCTTTCTCTTAACGGTTAATCTAAAAAAAAAAATCTTCTGAACGCTATTAAAAGTTAAATTCTTCACTAGTTTGGAGACGGAATGCGTTGTTGTGATAAGTGATTTTCTCTATTAATTCGCACTTTTTATTTTAAGATTCAAATATTAATAACTACATTTTATTTCAGTATTTAATTTATGTATTTCTGTTGTATTAAATGCTAGCTTTAATTTTTTTTTTTTCTCGTCCATAAATGTTTATCTACCAAGTTGATCTTAAATATTGTATAATCAATCCATTATATTATCATTTTCAGTCCCCCACCCCTAATTTCTGGCTCCCATCTTATCTCGCAATTACTTATAACGTCACCAACTAACCTTCGGAAGAACCCCCCCCCCCCCATCCGATTTTGTTTTATATCATAAGTTGCTTAAAACGTGATTAGTTAAAGTTCAGAATAAAATCACGCTTTCTGTTAACGGTTAATTTAAAAAAAAAATCTTCTGAACGCTATTAAAAGTTAAATTCTTCACTAGTTTGGAGACGGAATGCGTTGTTGTGATAAGTGATTTTCTCTATTAATTCGCACTTTTTATTTTAAGATTCAAATATTAATAACTACATTTTATTTCAGTATTTAATTTATGTATTTCTGTTGTATTAAATGCTAGCTTTAATTTTTTTTTTCTCGTCCATAAATGTTTATCTACCAAGTTGATCTTAAATATTGTATAATCAATCCATTATATTATCATTTTCAGTCCCCCACCCCTAATTTCTGGCTCCCATCTTATCTCGCAATTACTTATAACGTCACTTACTAACCTTCGGAAGAAACCCCCCCCCCATCCGATTTTGTTTTATATCATAAGTTGCTTAAAACGTGATTAGTTAAAGTTCAGAATAAAATCACGCTTTCTGTTAACGGTTAATTTAAAAAAAAAATCTTCTGAACGCTATTAAAAGTTAAATTCTTCACTAGTTTGGAGACGGAATGCGTTGTTGTGATAAGTGATTTTCTCTATTAATTCGCACTTTTTATTTTAAGATTCAAATATTAATAACTACATTTTATTTCAGTATTTAATTTATGTATTTCTGTTGTATTAAATGCTAGCTTTAATTTTTTTTTTTCTCGTCCATAAATGTTTATCTACCAAGTTGATCTTAAATATTGTATAATCAATCCATTATATTATCATTTTCAGTCCCCCACCCCTAATTTCTGGCTCCCATCTTATCTCGCAATTACTTATAACGTCACCAACTAACCTTCGGAAGAACCCCCCCCCCCCATCCGATTTTGTTTTATATCATAAGTTGCTTAAAACGTGATTAGTTAAAGTTCAGAATAAAATCACGCTTTCTGTTAACGGTTAATTTAAAAAAAAAATCTTCTGAACGCTATTAAAAGTTAAATTCTTCACTAGTTTGGAGACGGAATGCGTTGTTGTGATAAGTGATTTTCTCTATTAATTCGCACTTTTTATTTTAAGATTCAAATATTAATAACTACATTTTATTTCAGTATTTAATTTATGTATTTCTGTTGTATTAAATGCTAGCTTTAATTTTTTTTTTTTCTCGTCCATAAATGTTTATCTACCAAGTTGATCTTAAATATTGTATAATCAATCCATTATATTATCATTTTCAGTCCCCCACCCCTAATTTCTGGCTCCCATCTTATCTCGCAATTACTTATAACGTCACCAACTAACCTTCGGAAGAACCCCCCCCATCCGATTTTGTTTTATATCATAAGTTGCTTAAAACGTGATTAGTTAAAGTTCAGAATAAAATCACGCTTTCTCTTAACGGTTAATTTAAAAAAAAAAATCTTCTGAACGCTATTAAAAGTTAAATTCTTCACTAGTTTGGAGACGGAATGCGTTGTTGTGATAAGTGATTTTCTCTATTAATTCGCACTTTTTATTTTAAGATTCAAATATTAATAACTACATTTTATTTCAGTATTTAATTTATGTATTTCTGTTGTATTAAATGCTAGCTTTAATTTTTTTTTTTTCTCGTCCATAAATGTTTATCTACCAAGTTGATCTTAAATATTGTATAATCAATCCATTATATTATCATTTTCAGTCCCCCACCCCTAATTTCTGGCTCCCATCTTATCTCGCAATTACTTATAACGTCACCAACTAACCTTCGGAAGAACCCCCCCCATCCGATTTTGTTTTATATCATAAGTTGCTTAAAACGTGATTAGTTAAAGTTCAGAATAAAATCACGCTTTCTCTTAACGGTTAATCTAAAAAAAAAAATCTTCTGAACGCTATTAAAAGTTAAATTCTTCACTAGTTTGGAGACGGAATGCGTTGTTGTGATAAGTGATTTTCTCTATTAATTCGCACTTTTTATTTTAAGATTCAAATATTAATAACTACATTTTATTTCAGTATTTAATTTATGTATTTCTGTTGTATTAAATGCTAGCTTTAATTTTTTTTTTTTCTCGTCCATAAATGTTTATCTACCAAGTTGATCTTAAATATTGTATAATCAATCCATTATATTATCATTTTCAGTCCCCCACCCCTAATTTCTGGCTCCCATCTTATCTCGCAATTACTTATAACGTCACCAACTAACCTTCGGAAGAAACCCCCCCCCATCCGATTTTGTTTTATATCATAAGTTGCTTAAAACGTGATTAGTTAAAGTTCAGAATAAAATCACGCTTTCTGTTAACGGTTAATTTAAAAAAAAAATCTTCTGAACGCTATTAAAAGTTAAATTCTTCACTAGTTTGGAGACGGAATGCGTTGTTGTGATAAGTGATTTTCTCTATTAATTCGCACTTTTTATTTTAAGATTCAAATATTAATAACTACATTTTATTTCAGTATTTAATTTATGTATTTCTGTTGTATTAAATGCTAGCTTTAATTTTTTTTTTCTCGTCCATAAATGTTTATCTACCAAGTTGATCTTAAATATTGTATAATCAATCCATTATATTATCATTTTCAGTCCCCCACCCCTAATTTCTGGCTCCCATCTTATCTCGCAATTACTTATAACGTCACCAACTAACCTTCGGAAGAACCCCCCCCCCATCCGATTTTGTTTTATATCATAAGTTGCTTAAAACGTGATTAGTTAAAGTTCAGAATAAAATCACGCTTTCTGTTAACGGTTAATTTAAAAAAAAAATCTTCTGAACGCTATTAAAAGTTAAATTCTTCACTAGTTTGGAGACGGAATGCGTTGTTGTGATAAGTGATTTTCTCTATTAATTCGCACTTTTTATTTTAAGATTCAAATATTAATAACTACATTTTATTTCAGTATTTAATTTATGTATTTCTGTTGTATTAAATGCTAGCTTTAATTTTTTTTTTTTTCTCGTCCATAAATGTTTATCTACCAAGTTGATCTTAAATATTGTATAATCAATCCATTATATTATCATTTTCAGTCCCCCACCCCTAATTTCTGGCTCCCATCTTATCTCGCAATTACTTATAACGTCACCAACTAACCTTCGGAAGAAACCCCCCCCCATCCGATTTTGTTTTATATCATAAGTTGCTTAAAACGTGATTAGTTAAAGTTCAGAATAAAATCACGCTTTCTGTTAACGGTTAATTTAAAAAAAAAATCTTCTGAACGCTATTAAAAGTTAAATTCTTCACTAGTTTGGAGACGGAATGCGTTGTTGTGATAAGTGATTTTCTCTATTAATTCGCACTTTTTATTTTAAGATTCAAATATTAATAACTACATTTTATTTCAGTATTTAATTTATGTATTTCTGTTGTATTAAATGCTAGCTTTAATTTTTTTTTTTCTCGTCCATAAATGTTTATCTACCAAGTTGATCTTAAATATTGTATAATCAATCCATTATATTATCATTTTCAGTCCCCCACCCCTAATTTCTGGCTCCCATCTTATCTCGCAATTACTTATAACGTCACCAACTAACCTTCGGAAGAACCCCCCCCCCATCCGATTTTGTTTTATATCATAAGTTGCTTAAAACGTGATTAGTTAAAGTTCAGAATAAAATCACGCTTTCTCTTAACGGTTAATTTAAAAAAAAAAATCTTCTGAACGCTATTAAAAGTTAAATTCTTCACTAGTTTGGAGACGGAATGCGTTGTTGTGATAAGTGATTTTCTCTATTAATTCGCACTTTTTATTTTAAGATTCAAATATTAATAACTACATTTTATTTCAGTATTTAATTTATGTATTTCTGTTGTATTAAATGCTAGCTTTAATTTTTTTTTTTTCTCGTCCATAAATGTTTATCTACCAAGTTGATCTTAAATATTGTATAATCAATCCATTATATTATCATTTTCAGTCCCCCACCCCTAATTTCTGGCTCCCATCTTATCTCGCAATTACTTATAACGTCACCAACTAACCTTCGGAAGAACCCCCCCCCCCATCCGATTTTGTTTTATATCATAAGTTGCTTAAAACGTGATTAGTTAAAGTTCAGAATAAAATCACGCTTTCTGTTAACGGTTAATTTAAAAAAAAATCTTCTGAACGCTATTAAAAGTTAAATTCTTCACTAGTTTGGAGACGGAATGCGTTGTTGTGATAAGTGATTTTCTCTATTAATTCGCACTTTTTATTTTAAGATTCAAATATTAATAACTACATTTTATTTCAGTATTTAATTTATGTATTTCTGTTGTATTAAATGCTAGCTTTAATTTTTTTTTTTCTCGTCCATAAATGTTTATCTACCAAGTTGATCTTAAATATTGTATAATCAATCCATTATATTATCATTTTCAGTCCCCCACCCCTAATTTCTGGCTCCCATCTTATCTCGCAATTACTTATAACGTCACCAACTAACCTTCGGAAGAACCCCCCCCCATCCGATTTTGTTTTATATCATAAGTTGCTTAAAACGTGATTAGTTAAAGTTCAGAATAAAATCACGCTTTCTGTTAACGGTTAATTTAAAAAAAAAAATCTTCTGAACGCTATTAAAAGTTAAATTCTTCACTAGTTTGGAGACGGAATGCGTTGTTGTGATAAGTGATTTTCTCTATTAATTCGCACTTTTTATTTTAAGATTCAAATATTAATAACTACATTTTATTTCAGTATTTAATTTATGTATTTCTGTTGTATTAAATCCTAGCTTTAATTTTTTTTTCTCGTCCATAAATGTTTATCTACCAAGTTGATCTTAAATATTGTATAATCAATCCATTATATTATCATTTTCAGTCCCCCACCCCTAATTTCTGGCTCCCATCTTATCTCGCAATTACTTATAACGTCACCAACTAACCTTCGGAAGAACCCCCCCCCCCATCCGATTTTGTTTTATATCATAAGTTGCTTAAAACGTGATTAGTTAAAGTTCAGAATAAAATCACGCTTTCTCTTAACGGTTAATTTAAAAAAAAAAATCTTCTGAACGCTATTAAAAGTTAAATTCTTCACTAGTTTGGAGACGGAATGCGTTGTTGTGATAAGTGATTTTCTCTATTAATTCGCACTTTTTATTTTAAGATTCAAATATTAATAACTACATTTTATTTCAGTATTTAATTTATGTATTTCTGTTGTATTAAATGCTAGCTTTAATTTTTTTTTTTTCTCGTCCATAAATGTTTATCTACCAAGTTGATCTTAAATATTGTATAATCAATCCATTATATTATCATTTTCAGTCCCCCACCCCTAATTTCTGGCTCCCATCTTATCTCGCAATTACTTATAACGTCACCAACTAACCTTCGGAAGAACCCCCCCCCCATCCGATTTTGTTTTATATCATAAGTTGCTTAAAACGTGATTAGTTAAAGTTCAGAATAAAATCACGCTTTCTCTTAACGGTTAATTTAAAAAAAAAAATCTTCTGAACGCTATTAAAAGTTAAATTCTTCACTAGTTTGGAGACGGAATGCGTTGTTGTGATAAGTGATTTTCTCTATTAATTCGCACTTTTTATTTTAAGATTCAAATATTAATAACTACATTTTATTTCAGTATTTAATTTATGTATTTCTGTTGTATTAAATGCTAGCTTTAATTTTTTTTTTTTCTCGTCCATAAATGTTTATCTACCAAGTTGATCTTAAATATTGTATAATCAATCCATTATATTATCATTTTCAGTCCCCCACCCCTAATTTCTGGCTCCCATCTTATCTCGCAATTACTTATAACGTCACCAACTAACCTTCGGAAGAAACCCCCCCCCCCATCCGATTTTGTTTTATATCATAAGTTGCTTAAAACGTGATTAGTTAAAGTTCAGAATAAAATCACGCTTTCTGTTAACGGTTAATTTAAAAAAAAAATCTTCTGAACGCTATTAAAAGTTAAATTCTTCACTAGTTTGGAGACGGAATGCGTTGTTGTGATAAGTGATTTTCTCTATTAATTCGCACTTTTTATTTTAAGATTCAAATATTAATAACTACATTTTATTTCAGTATTTAATTTATGTATTTCTGTTGTATTAAATGCTAGCTTTAATTTTTTTTTTTCTCGTCCATAAATGTTTATCTACCAAGTTGATCTTAAATATTGTATAATCAATCCATTATATTATCATTTTCAGTCCCCCACCCCTAATTTCTGGCTCCCATCTTATCTCGCAATTACTTATAACGTCACCAACTAACCTTCGGAAGAACCCCCCCCCCCATCCGATTTTGTTTTATATCATAAGTTGCTTAAAACGTGATTAGTTAAAGTTCAGAATAAAATCACGCTTTCTCTTAACGGTTAATTTAAAAAAAAAAATCTTCTGAACGCTATTAAAAGTTAAATTCTTCACTAGTTTGGAGACGGAATGCGTTGTTGTGATAAGTGATTTTCTCTATTAATTCGCACTTTTTATTTTAAGATTCAAATATTAATAACTACATTTTATTTCAGTATTTAATTTATGTATTTCTGTTGTATTAAATGCTAGCTTTAATTTTTTTTTTTTCTCGTCCATAAATGTTTATCTACCAAGTTGATCTTAAATATTGTATAATCAATCCATTATATTATCATTTTCAGTCCCCCACCCCTAATTTCTGGCTCCCATCTTATCTCGCAATTACTTATAACGTCACCAACTAACCTTCGGAAGAAACCCCCCCCCCATCCGATTTTGTTTTATATCATAAGTTGCTTAAAACGTGATTAGTTAAAGTTCAGAATAAAATCACGCTTTCTGTTAACGGTTAATTAAAAAAAAAAATCTTCTGAACGCTATTAAAAGTTAAATTCTTCACTAGTTTGGAGACGGAATGCGTTGTTGTGATAAGTGATTTTCTCTATTAATTCGCACTTTTTATTTTAAGATTCAAATATTAATAACTACATTTTATTTCAGTATTTAATTTATGTATTTCTGTTGTATTAAATGCTAGCTTTAATTTTTTTTTTTTTTTTTTTTTTTTTTTCTCGTCCATAAATGTTTATCTACCAAGTTGATCTTAAATATTGTATAATCAATCCATTATATTATCATTTTCAGTCCCCCACCCCTAATTTCTGGCTCCCATCTTATCTCGCAATTACTTATAACGTCACCAACTAACCTTCGGAAGAACCCCCCCCCCCATCCGATTTTGTTTTATATCATAAGTTGCTTAAAACGTGATTAGTTAAAGTTCAGAATAAAATCACGCTTTCTCTTAACGGTTAATTTAAAAAAAAAAATCTTCTGAACGCTATTAAAAGTTAAATTCTTCACTAGTTTGGAGACGGAATGCGTTGTTGTGATAAGTGATTTTCTCTATTAATTCGCACTTTTTATTTTAAGATTCAAATATTAATAACTACATTTTATTTCAGTATTTAATTTATGTATTTCTGTTGTATTAAATGCTAGCTTTAATTTTTTTTTTTCTCGTCCATAAATGTTTATCTACCAAGTTGATCTTAAATATTGTATAATCAATCCATTATATTATCATTTTCAGTCCCCCACCCCTAATTTCTGGCTCCCATCTTATCTCGCAATTACTTATAACGTCACCAACTAACCTTCGGAAGAACCCCCCCCCCCATCCGATTTTGTTTTATATCATAAGTTGCTTAAAACGTGATTAGTTAAAGTTCAGAATAAAATCACGCTTTCTGTTAACGGTTAATTTAAAAAAAAAAATCTTCTGAACGCTATTAAAAGTTAAATTCTTCACTAGTTTGGAGACGGAATGCGTTGTTGTGATAAGTGATTTTCTCTATTAATTCGCACTTTTTATTTTAAGATTCAAATATTAATAACTACATTTTATTTCAGTATTTAATTTATGTATTTCTGTTGTATTAAATGCTAGCTTTAATTTTTTTTTTTTTCTCGTCCATAAATGTTTATCTACCAAGTTGATCTTAAATATTGTATAATCAATCCATTATATTATCATTTTCAGTCCCCCACCCCTAATTTCTGGCTCCCATCTTATCTCGCAATTACTTATAACGTCACCAACTAACCTTCGGAAGAAACCCCCCCCCCATCCGATTTTGTTTTATATCATAAGTTGCTTAAAACGTGATTAGTTAAAGTTCAGAATAAAATCACGCTTTCTGTTAACGGTTAATTTAAAAAAAAAATCTTCTGAACGCTATTAAAAGTTAAATTCTTCACTAGTTTGGAGACGGAATGCGTTGTTGTGATAAGTGATTTTCTCTATTAATTCGCACTTTTTATTTTAAGATTCAAATATTAATAACTACATTTTATTTCAGTATTTAATTTATGTATTTCTGTTGTATTAAATGCTAGCTTTAATTTTTTTTTTTTTTCTCGTCCATAAATGTTTATCTACCAAGTTGATCTTAAATATTGTATAATCAATCCATTATATTATCATTTTCAGTCCCCCACCCCTAATTTCTGGCTCCCATCTTATCTCGCAATTACTTATAACGTCACCAACTAACCTTCGGAAGAACCCCCCCCCCCATCCGATTTTGTTTTATATCATAAGTTGCTTAAAACGTGATTAGTTAAAGTTCAGAATAAAATCACGCTTTCTCTTAACGGTTAATTTAAAAAAAAAAATCTTCTGAACGCTATTAAAAGTTAAATTCTTCACTAGTTTGAAGACGGAATGCGTTGTTGTGATAAGTGATTTTCTCTATTAATTCGCACTTTTTATTTTAAGATTCAAATATTAATAACTACATTTTATTTCAGTATTTAATTTATGTATTTCTGTTGTATTAAATGCTAGCTTTAATTTTTTTTTTTTCTCGTCCATAAATGTTTATCTACCAAGTTGATCTTAAATATTGTATAATCAATCCATTATATTATCATTTTCAGTCCCCCACCCCTAATTTCTGGCTCCCATCTTATCTCGCAATTACTTATAACGTCACCAACTAACCTTCGGAAGAAACCCCCCCCCCCCCATCCGATTTTGTTTTATATCATAAGTTGCTTAAAACGTGATTAGTTAAAGTTCAGAATAAAATCACGCTTTCTGTTAACGGTTAATTTAAAAAAAAAATCTTCTGAACGCTATTAAAAGTTAAATTCTTCACTAGTTTGGAGACGGAATGCGTTGTTGTGATAAGTGATTTTCTCTATTAATTCGCACTTTTTATTTTAAGATTCAAATATTAATAACTACATTTTATTTCAGTATTTAATTTATGTATTTCTGTTGTATTAAATGCTAGCTTTAATTTTTTTTTTTTTTTTTTTTTTTTTTTTCTCGTCCATAAATGTTTATCTACCAAGTTGATCTTAAATATTGTATAATCAATCCATTATATTATCATTTTCAGTCCCCCACCCCTAATTTCTGGCTCCCATCTTATCTCGCAATTACTTATAACGTCACCAACTAACCTTCGGAAGAAACCCCCCCCCCCATCCGATTTTGTTTTATATCATAAGTTGCTTAAAACGTGATTAGTTAAAGTTCAGAATAAAATCACGCTTTCTGTTAACGGTTAATTAAAAAAAAAAAAATCTTCTGAACGCTATTAAAAGTTAAATTCTTCACTAGTTTGGAGACGGAATGCGTTGTTGTGATAAGTGATTTTCTCTATTAATTCGCACTTTTTATTTTAAGATTCAAATATTAATAACTACATTTTATTTCAGTATTTAATTTATGTATTTCTGTTGTATTAAATGCTAGCTTTAATTTTTTTTTTTTTTCTCGTCCATAAATGTTTATCTACCAAGTTGATCTTAAATATTGTATAATCAATCCATTATATTATCATTTTCAGTCCCCCACCCCTAATTTCTGGCTCCCATCTTATCTCGCAATTACTTATAACGTCACCAACTAACCTTCGGAAGAAACCCCCCCCCCCATCCGATTTTGTTTTATATCATAAGTTGCTTAAAACGTGATTAGTTAAAGTTCAGAATAAAATCACGCTTTCTGTTAACGGTTAATTTAAAAAAAAAATCTTCTGAACGCTATTAAAAGTTAAATTCTTCACTAGTTTGGAGACGGAATGCGTTGTTGTGATAAGTGATTTTCTCTATTAATTCGCACTTTTTATTTTAAGATTCAAATATTAATAACTACATTTTATTTCAGTATTTAATTTATGTATTTCTGTTGTATTAAATGCTAGCTTTAATTTTTTTTTTTTTCTCGTCCATAAATGTTTATCTACCAAGTTGATCTTAAATATTGTATAATCAATCCATTATATTATCATTTTCAGTCCCCCACCCCTAATTTCTGGCTCCCATCTTATCTCGCAATTACTTATAACGTCACCAACTAACCTTCGGAAGAACCCCCCCCCCCATCCGATTTTGTTTTATATCATAAGTTGCTTAAAACGTGATTAGTTAAAGTTCAGAATAAAATCACGCTTTCTCTTAACGGTTAATCTAAAAAAAAAAATCTTCTGAACGCTATTAAAAGTTAAATTCTTCACTAGTTTGGAGACGGAATGCGTTGTTGTGATAAGTGATTTTCTCTATTAATTCGCACTTTTTATTTTAAGATTCAAATATTAATAACTACATTTTATTTCAGTATTTAATTTATGTATTTCTGTTGTATTAAATGCTAGCTTTAATTTTTTTTTTTTCTCGTCCATAAATGTTTATCTACCAAGTTGATCTTAAATATTGTATAATCAATCCATTATATTATCATTTTCAGTCCCCCACCCCTAATTTCTGGCTCCCATCTTATCTCGCAATTACTTATAACGTCACCAACTAACCTTCGGAAGAAAACCCCCCCATCCGATTTTGTTTTATATCATAAGTTGCTTAAAACGTGATTAGTTAAAGTTCAGAATAAAATCACGCTTTCTGTTAACGGTTAATTTAAAAAAAAAATCTTCTGAACGCTATTAAAAGTTAAATTCTTCACTAGTTTGGAGACGGAATGCGTTGTTGTGATAAGTGATTTTCTCTATTAATTCGCACTTTTTATTTTAAGATTCAAATATTAATAACTACATTTTATTTCAGTATTTAATTTATGTATTTCTGTTGTATTAAATGCTAGCTTTAATTTTTTTTTTTTCTCGTCCATAAATGTTTATCTACCAAGTTGATCTTAAATATTGTATAATCAATCCATTATATTATCATTTTCAGTCCCCCACCCCTAATTTCTGGCTCCCATCTTATCTCGCAATTACTTATAACGTCACCAACTAACCTTCGGAAGAAACCCCCCCCCATCCGATTTTGTTTTATATCAGTGATTAGTTAAAGTTCAGAATAAAATCACGCTTTCTGTTAACGGTTAATTTAAAAAAAAAATCTTCTGAACGCTATTAAAAGTTAAATTCTTCACTAGTTTGGAGACGGAATGCGTTGTTGTGATAAGTGATTTTCTCTATTAATTCGCACTTTTTATTTTAAGATTCAAATATTAATAACTACATTTTATTTCAGTATTTAATTTATGTATTTCTGTTGTATTAAATGCTAGCTTTAATTTTTTTTTTTTCTCGTCCATAAATGTTTATCTACCAAGTTGATCTTAAATATTGTATAATCAATCCATTATATTATCATTTTCAGTCCCCCACCCCTAATTTCTGGCTCCCATCTTATCTCGCAATTACTTATAACGTCACCAACTAACCTTCGGAAGAACCCCCCCCATCCGATTTTGTTTTATATCATAAGTTGCTTAAAACGTGATTAGTTAAAGTTCAGAATAAAATCACGCTTTCTCTTAACGGTTAATTTAAAAAAAAAAATCTTCTGAACGCTATTAAAAGTTAAATTCTTCACTAGTTTGGAGACGGAATGCGTTGTTGTGATAAGTGATTTTCTCTATTAATTCGCACTTTTTATTTTAAGATTCAAATATTAATAACTACATTTTATTTCAGTATTTAATTTATGTATTTCTGTTGTATTAAATGCTAGCTTTAATTTTTTTTTTTTTCTCGTCCATAAATGTTTATCTACCAAGTTGATCTTAAATATTGTATAATCAATCCATTATATTATCATTTTCAGTCCCCCACCCCTAATTTCTGGCTCCCATCTTATCTCGCAATTACTTATAACGTCACCAACTAACCTTCGGAAGAAACCCCCCCCCATCCGATTTTGTTTTATATCATAAGTTGCTTAAAACGTGATTAGTTAAAGTTCAGAATAAAATCACGCTTTCTCTTAACGGTTAATTTAAAAAAAAAAATCTTCTGAACGCTATTAAAAGTTAAATTCTTCACTAGTTTGGAGACGGAATGCGTTGTTGTGATAAGTGATTTTCTCTATTAATTCGCACTTTTTATTTTAAGATTCAAATATTAATAACTACATTTTATTTCAGTATTTAATTTATGTATTTCTGTTGTATTAAATGCTAGCTTTAATTTTTTTTTTTTTTTTTTTTTTCTCGTCCATAAATGTTTATCTACCAAGTTGATCTTAAATATTGTATAATCAATCCATTATATTATCATTTTCAGTCCCCCACCCCTAATTTCTGGCTCCCATCTTATCTCGCAATTACTTATAACGTCACCAACTAACCTTCGGAAGAAACCCCCCCCCATCCGATTTTGTTTTATATCATAAGTTGCTTAAAACGTGATTAGTTAAAGTTCAGAATAAAATCACGCTTTCTGTTAACGGTTAATTTAAAAAAAAAAATCTTCTGAACGCTATTAAAAGTTAAATTCTTCACTAGTTTGGAGACGGAATGCGTTGTTGTGATAAGTGATTTTCTCTATTAATTCGCACTTTTTATTTTAAGATTCAAATATTAATAACTACATTTTATTTCAGTATTTAATTTATGTATTTCTGTTGTATTAAATGCTAGCTTTAATTTTTTTTTTTTTTATTTTTATTTTTTATTTTTTTCTTGATCATAAATGTTTATCTACCAAGTTGATCTTAAATATTGTATAATCAATCCATTATATTATCATTTTCAGTCCCCCACCCCTAATTTCTGGCTCCCATCTTATCTCGCAATTACTTATAACGTCACCAACTAACCTTCGGAAGAACCCCCCCCCCCATCCGATTTTGTTTTATATCATAAGTTGCTTAAAACGTGATTAGTTAAAGTTCAGAATAAAATCACGCTTTCTGTTAACGGTTAATTTAAAAAAAAAATCTTCTGAACGCTATTAAAAGTTAAATTCTTCACTAGTTTGGAGACGGAATGCGTTGTTGTGATAAGTGATTTTCTCTATTAATTCGCACTTTTTATTTTAAGATTCAAATATTAATAACTACATTTTATTTCAGTATTTAATTTATGTATTTCTGTTGTATTAAATGCTAGCTTTAATTTTTTTTTTTTTTCTCGTCCATAAATGTTTATCTACCAAGTTGATCTTAAATATTGTATAATCAATCCATTATATTATCATTTTCAGTCCCCCACCCCTAATTTCTGGCTCCCATCTTATCTCGCAATTACTTATAACGTCACCAACTAACCTTCGGAAGAACCCCCCCCCCCATCCGATTTTGTTTTATATCATAAGTTGCTTAAAACGTGATTAGTTAAAGTTCAGAATAAAATCACGCTTTCTCTTAACGGTTAATCTAAAAAAAAAAATCTTCTGAACGCTATTAAAAGTTAAATTCTTCACTAGTTTGGAGACGGAATGCGTTGTTGTGATAAGTGATTTTCTCTATTAATTCGCACTTTTTATTTTAAGATTCAAATATTAATAACTACATTTTATTTCAGTATTTAATTTATGTATTTCTGTTGTATTAAATGCTAGCTTTAATTTTTTTTTTTTCTCGTCCATAAATGTTTATCTACCAAGTTGATCTTAAATATTGTATAATCAATCCATTATATTATCATTTTCAGTCCCCCACCCCTAATTTCTGGCTCCCATCTTATCTCGCAATTACTTATAACGTCACCAACTAACCTTCGGAAGAACCCCCCCCCCCATCCGATTTTGTTTTATATCATAAGTTGCTTAAAACGTGATTAGTTAAAGTTCAGAATAAAATCACGCTTTCTGTTAACGGTTAATTTAAAAAAAAAAATCTTCTGAACGCTATTAAAAGTTAAATTCTTCACTAGTTTGGAGACGGAATGCGTTGTTGTGATAAGTGATTTTCTCTATTAATTCGCACTTTTTATTTTAAGATTCAAATATTAATAACTACATTTTATTTCAGTATTTAATTTATGTATTTCTGTTGTATTAAATGCTAGCTTTAATTTTTTTTTTCTCGTCCATAAATGTTTATCTACCAAGTTGATCTTAAATATTGTATAATCAATCCATTATATTATCATTTTCAGTCCCCCACCCCTAATTTCTGGCTCCCATCTTATCTCGCAATTACTTATAACGTCACCAACTAACCTTCGGAAGAAACCCCCCCCCCATCCGATTTTGTTTTATATCATAAGTTGCTTAAAACGTGATTAGTTAAAGTTCAGAATAAAATCACGCTTTCTCTTAACGGTTAATTAAAAAAAAAAATCTTCTGAACGCTATTAAAAGTTAAATTCTTCACTAGTTTGGAGACGGAATGCGTTGTTGTGATAAGTGATTTTCTCTATTAATTCGCACTTTTTATTTTAAGATTCAAATATTAATAACTACATTTTATTTCAGTATTTAACTTATGTATTTCTGTTGTATTAAATGCTAGCTTTAATTTTTTTTTTTTTTTTTTTTTTTTTTTTTTCTTGATCATAAATGTTTATCTACCAAGTTGATCTTAAATATTGTATAATCAATCCATTATATTATCATTTTCAGTCCCCCACCCCTAATTTCTGGCTCCCATCTTATCTCGCAATTACTTATAACGTCACCAACTAACCTTCGGAAGAACCCCCCCCCCCCATCCGATTATTTTTTTATATCATAAGTTGCTTAAAACGTGATTAGTTAAAGTTCAGAATAAAATCACGCTTTCTCTTAACGGTTAATTTAAAAAAAAAAATCTTCTGAACGCTATTAAAAGTTAAATTCTTCACTAGTTTGGAGACGGAATGCGTTGTTGTGATAAGTGATTTTCTCTATTAATTCGCACTTTTTATTTTAAGATTCAAATATTAATAACTACATTTTATTTCAGTATTTAATTTATGTATTTCTGTTGTATTAAATGCTAGCTTTAATTTTTTTTTTTCTCGTCCATAAATGTTTATCTACCAAGTTGATCTTAAATATTGTATAATCAATCCATTATATTATCATTTTCAGTCCCCCACCCCTAATTTCTGGCTCCCATCTTATCTCGCAATTACTTATAACGTCACCAACTAACCTTCGGAAGAACCCCCCCCCATCCGATTTTGTTTTATATCATAAGTTGCTTAAAACGTGATTAGTTAAAGTTCAGAATAAAATCACGCTTTCTGTTAACGGTTAATTTAAAAAAAAAAATCTTCTGAACGCTATTAAAAGTTAAATTCTTCACTAGTTTGGAGACGGAATGCGTTGTTGTGATAAGTGATTTTCTCTATTAATTCGCACTTTTTATTTTAAGATTCAAATATTAATAACTACATTTTATTTCAGTATTTAATTTATGTATTTCTGTTGTATTAAATGCTAGCTTTAATTTTTTTTTTTTCTCGTCCATAAATGTTTATCTACCAAGTTGATCTTAAATATTGTATAATCAATCCATTATATTATCATTTTCAGTCCCCCACCCCTAATTTCTGGCTCCCATCTTATCTCGCAATTACTTATAACGTCACCAACTAACCTTCGGAAGCCCCCCCCCCCATCCGATTTTGTTTTATATCATAAGTTGCTTAAAACGTGATTAGTTAAAGTTCAGAATAAAATCACGCTTTCTCTTAACGGTTAATTTAAAAAAAAAAAATCTTCTGAACGCTATTAAAAGTTAAATTCTTCACTAGTTTGGAGACGGAATGCGTTGTTGTGATAAGTGATTTTCTCTATTAATTCGCACTTTTTATTTTAAGATTCAAATATTAATAACTACATTTTATTTCAGTATTTAATTTATGTATTTCTGTTGTATTAAATGCTAGCTTTAATTTTTTTTTTTTTTTTTTTTTTTTTTTTTTCTCGTCCATAAATGTTTATCTACCAAGTTGATCTTAAATATTGTATAATCAATCCATTATATTATCATTTTCAGTCCCCCACCCCTAATTTCTGGCTCCCATCTTATCTCGCAATTACTTATAACGTCACCAACTAACCTTCGGAAGAACCCCCCCCCCCATCCGATTTTGTTTTATATCATAAGTTGCTTAAAACGTGATTAGTTAAAGTTCAGAATAAAATCACGCTTTCTGTTAACGGTTAATTTAAAAAAAAAAATCTTCTGAACGCTATTAAAAGTTAAATTCTTCACTAGTTTGGAGACGGAATGCGTTGTTGTGATAAGTGATTTTCTCTATTAATTCGCACTTTTTATTTTAAGATTCAAATATTAATAACTACATTTTATTTCAGTATTTAATTTATGTATTTCTGTTGTATTAAATGCTAGCTTTAATTTTTTTTTTTTTTTTATTTTTTTTTTTTTTTTTCTTGATCATAAATGTTTATCTACCAAGTTGATCTTAAATATTGTATAATCAATCCATTATATTATCATTTTCCAGTCCCCCACCCCTAATTTCTGGCTCCCATCTTATCTCGCAATTACTTATAACGTCACCAACTAACCTTCGGAAGAACCCCCCCCCCCATCCGATTTTGTTTTATATCATAAGTTGCTTAAAACGTGATTAGTTAAAGTTCAGAATAAAATCACGCTTTCTCTTAACGGTTAATTTAAAAAAAAAAATCTTCTGAACGCTATTAAAAGTTAAATTCTTCACTAGTTTGGAGACGGAATGCGTTGTTGTGATAAGTGATTTTCTCTATTAATTCGCACTTTTTATTTTAAGATTCAAATATTAATAACTACATTTTATTTCAGTATTTAATTTATGTATTTCTGTTGTATTAAATGCTAGCTTTAATTTTTTTTTTTTTTTCTCGTCCATAAATGTTTATCTACCAAGTTGATCTTAAATATTGTATAATCAATCCATTATATTATCATTTTCAGTCCCCCACCCCTAATTTCTGGCTCCCATCTTATCTCGCAATTACTTATAACGTCACCAACTAACCTTCGGAAGAAACCCCCCCCCCCATCCGATTTTGTTTTATATCATAAGTTGCTTAAAACGTGATTAGTTAAAGTTCAGAATAAAATCACGCTTTCTGTTAACGGTTAATTTAAAAAAAAAAATCTTCTGAACGCTATTAAAAGTTAAATTCTTCACTAGTTTGGAGACGGAATGCGTTGTTGTGATAAGTGATTTTCTCTATTAATTCGCACTTTTTATTTTAAGATTCAAATATTAATAACTACATTTTATTTCAGTATTTAATTTATGTATTTCTGTTGTATTAAATGCTAGCTTTAATTTTTTTTTTTTCTCGTCCATAAATGTTTATCTACCAAGTTGATCTTAAATATTGTATAATCAATCCATTATATTATCATTTTCAGTCCCCCACCCCTAATTTCTGGCTCCCATCTTATCTCGCAATTACTTATAACGTCACCAACTAACCTTCGGAAGAACCCCCCCCCCCCATCCGATTTTGTTTTATATCATAAGTTGCTTAAAACGTGATTAGTTAAAGTTCAGAATAAAATCACGCTTTCTCTTAACGGTTAATTTAAAAAAAAAAATCTTCTGAACGCTATTAAAAGTTAAATTCTTCACTAGTTTGGAGACGGAATGCGTTGTTGTGATAAGTGATTTTCTCTATTAATTCGCACTTTTTATTTTAAGATTCAAATATTAATAACTACATTTTATTTCAGTATTTAATTTATGTATTTCTGTTGTATTAAATGCTAGCTTTAATTTTTTTTTTCTCGTCCATAAATGTTTATCTACCAAGTTGATCTTAAATATTGTATAATCAATCCATTATATTATCATTTTCAGTCCCCCACCCCTAATTTCTGGCTCCCATCTTATCTCGCAATTACTTATAACGTCACCAACTAACCTTCGGAAGAAACCCCCCCCCCCCATCCGATTTTGTTTTATATCATAAGTTGCTTAAAACGTGATTAGTTAAAGTTCAGAATAAAATCACGCTTTCTGTTAACGGTTAATTTAAAAAAAAAATCTTCTGAACGCTATTAAAAGTTAAATTCTTCACTAGTTTGGAGACGGAATGCGTTGTTGTGATAAGTGATTTTCTCTATTAATTCGCACTTTTTATTTTAAGATTCAAATATTAATAACTACATTTTATTTCAGTATTTAATTTATGTATTTCTGTTGTATTAAATGCTAGCTTTAATTTTTTTTTTTTTATTTTTTTTTTTCTCGTCCATAAATGTTTATCTACCAAGTTGATCTTAAATATTGTATAATCAATCCATTATATTATCATTTTCAGTCCCCCACCCCTAATTTCTGGCTCCCATCTTATCTCGCAATTACTTATAACGTCACCAACTAACCTTCGGAAGAACCCCCCCCCCCCATCCGATTTTGTTTTATATCATAAGTTGCTTAAAACGTGATTAGTTAAAGTTCAGAATAAAATCACGCTTTCTGTTAACGGTTAATTTAAAAAAAAAATCTTCTGAACGCTATTAAAAGTTAAATTCTTCACTAGTTTGGAGACGGAATGCGTTGTTGTGATAAGTGATTTTCTCTATTAATTCGCACTTTTTATTTTAAGATTCAAATATTAATAACTACATTTTATTTCAGTATTTAATTTATGTATTTCTGTTGTATTAAATGCTAGCTTTAATTTTTTTTTTTTTTCTCGTCCATAAATGTTTATCTACCAAGTTGATCTTAAATATTGTATAATCAATCCATTATATTATCATTTTCAGTCCCCCACCCCTAATTTCTGGCTCCCATCTTATCTCGCAATTACTTATAACGTCACCAACTAACCTTCGGAAGAACCCCCCCCCCCATCCGATTTTGTTTTATATCATAAGTTGCTTAAAACGTGATTAGTTAAAGTTCAGAATAAAATCACGCTTTCTCTTAACGGTTAATTTAAAAAAAAAATCTTCTGAACGCTATTAAAAGTTAAATTCTTCACTAGTTTGGAGACGGAATGCGTTGTTGTGATAAGTGATTTTCTCTATTAATTCGCACTTTTTATTTTTCAAATATTAATAACTACATTTTATTTCAGTATTTAATTTATGTATTTCTGTTGTATTAAATGCTAGCTTTAATTTTTTTTTTTTCTCGTCCATAAATGTTTATCTACCAAGTTGATCTTAAATATTGTATAATCAATCCATTATATTATCATTTTCAGTCCCCCACCCCTAATTTCTGGCTCCCATCTTATCTCGCAATTACTTATAACGTCACCAACTAACCTTCGGAAGAAACCCCCCCCCCCCATCCGATTTTGTTTTATATCATAAGTTGCTTAAAACGTGATTAGTTAAAGTTCAGAATAAAATCACGCTTTCTGTTAACGGTTAATTTTAAAAAAAAATCTTCTGAACGCTATTAAAAGTTAAATTCTTCACTAGTTTGGAGACGGAATGCGTTGTTGTGATAAGTGATTTTCTCTATTAATTCGCACTTTTTATTTTAAGATTCAAATATTAATAACTACATTTTATTTCAGTATTTAATTTATGTATTTCTGTTGTATTAAATGCTAGCTTTAATTTTTTTTTTTTCTCGTCCATAAATGTTTATCTACCAAGTTGATCTTAAATATTGTATAATCAATCCATTATATTATCATTTTCAGTCCCCCACCCCTAATTTCTGGCTCCCATCTTATCTCGCAATTACTTATAACGTCACCAACTAACCTTCGGAAGAACCCCCCCCCCCCATCCGATTTTGTTTTATATCATAAGTTGCTTAAAACGTGATTAGTTAAAGTTCAGAATAAAATCACGCTTTCTCTTAACGGTTAATTTAAAAAAAAAAATCTTCTGAACGCTATTAAAAGTTAAATTCTTCACTAGTTTGGAGACGGAATGCGTTGTTGTGATAAGTGATTTTCTCTATTAATTCGCACTTTTTATTTTAAGATTCAAATATTAATAACTACATTTTATTTCAGTATTTAATTTATGTATTTCTGTTGTATTAAATGCTAGCTTTAATTTTTTTTTTTTTCTCGTCCATAAATGTTTATCTACCAAGTTGATCTTAAATATTGTATAATCAATCCATTATATTATCATTTTCAGTCCCCCACCCCTAATTTCTGGCTCCCATCTTATCTCGCAATTACTTATAACGTCACCAACTAACCTTCGGAAGAAACCCCCCCCCATCCGATTTTGTTTTATATCATAAGTTGCTTAAAACGTGATTAGTTAAAGTTCAGAATAAAATCACGCTTTCTGTTAACGGTTAATTTAAAAAAAAAATCTTCTGAACGCTATTAAAAGTTAAATTCTTCACTAGTTTGGAGACGGAATGCGTTGTTGTGATAAGTGATTTTCTCTATTAATTCGCACTTTTTATTTTAAGATTCAAATATTAATAACTACATTTTATTTCAGTATTTAATTTATGTATTTCTGTTGTATTAAATGCTAGCTTTAATTTTTTTTTTTTTCTCGTCCATAAATGTTTATCTACCAAGTTGATCTTAAATATTGTATAATCAATCCATTATATTATCATTTTCAGTCCCCCACCCCTAATTTCTGGCTCCCATCTTATCTCGCAATTACTTATAACGTCACCAACTAACCTTCGGAAGAACCCCCCCCATCCGATTTTGTTTTATATCATAAGTTGCTTAAAACGTGATTAGTTAAAGTTCAGAATAAAATCACGCTTTCTGTTAACGGTTAATTTAAAAAAAAAATCTTCTGAACGCTATTAAAAGTTAAATTCTTCACTAGTTTGGAGACGGAATGCGTTGTTGTGATAAGTGATTTTCTCTATTAATTCGCACTTTTTATTTTAAGATTCAAATATTAATAACTACATTTTATTTCAGTATTTAATTTATGTATTTCTGTTGTATTAAATGCTAGCTTTAATTTTTTTTTTCTCGTCCATAAATGTTTATCTACCAAGTTGATCTTAAATATTGTATAATCAATCCATTATATTATCATTTTCAGTCCCCCACCCCTAATTTCTGGCTCCCATCTTATCTCGCAATTACTTATAACGTCACCAACTAACCTTCGGAAGAACCCCCCCCCCCCATCCGATTTTGTTTTATATCATAAGTTGCTTAAAACGTGATTAGTTAAAGTTCAGAATAAAATCACGCTTTCTCTTAACGGTTAATTTAAAAAAAAAATCTTCTGAACGCTATTAAAAGTTAAATTCTTCACTAGTTTGGAGACGGAATGCGTTGTTGTGATAAGTGATTTTCTCTATTAATTCGCACTTTTTATTTTAAGATTCAAATATTAATAACTACATTTTATTTCAGTATTTAATTTATGTATTTCTGTTGTATTAAATGCTAGCTTTAATTTTTTTTTTTTCTCGTCCATAAATGTTTATCTACCAAGTTGATCTTAAATATTGTATAATCAATCCATTATATTATCATTTTCAGTCCCCCACCCCTAATTTCTGGCTCCCATCTTATCTCGCAATTACTTATAACGTCACCAACTAACCTTCGGAAGAAACCCCCCCCCCATCCGATTTTGTTTTATATCATAAGTTGCTTAAAACGTGATTAGTTAAAGTTCAGAATAAAATCACGCTTTCTGTTAACGGTTAATTTAAAAAAAAAATCTTCTGAACGCTATTAAAAGTTAAATTCTTCACTAGTTTGGAGACGGAATGCGTTGTTGTGATAAGTGATTTTCTCTATTAATTCGCACTTTTTATTTTAAGATTCAAATATTAATAACTACATTTTATTTCAGTATTTAATTTATGTATTTCTGTTGTATTAAATGCTAGCTTTAATTTTTTTTTTTTTCTCGTCCATAAATGTTTATCTACCAAGTTGATCTTAAATATTGTATAATCAATCCATTATATTATCATTTTCAGTCCCCCACCCCTAATTTCTGGCTCCCATCTTATCTCGCAATTACTTATAACGTCACCAACTAACCTTCGGAAGAACCCCCCCCCCCATACGATTTTGTTTTATATCATAAGTTGCTTAAAACGTGATTAGTTAAAGTTCAGAATAAAATCACGCTTTCTCTTAACGGTTAATTTAAAAAAAAAAATCTTCTGAACGCTATTAAAAGTTAAATTCTTCACTAGTTTGGAGACGGAATGCGTTGTTGTGATAAGTGATTTTCTCTATTAATTCGCACTTTTTATTTTAAGATTCAAATATTAATAACTACATTTTATTTCAGTATTTAATTTATGTATTTCTGTTGTATTAAATGCTAGCTTTAATTTTTTTTTTTTTCTCGTCCATAAATGTTTATCTACCAAGTTGATCTTAAATATTGTATAATCAATCCATTATATTATCATTTTCAGTCCCCCACCCCTAATTTCTGGCTCCCATCTTATCTCGCAATTACTTATAACGTCACCAACTAACCTTCGGAAGAACCCCCCCCCATCCGATTTTGTTTTATATCATAAGTTGCTTAAAACGTGATTAGTTAAAGTTCAGAATAAAATCACGCTTTCTCTTAACGGTTAATTTAAAAAAAAAAATCTTCTGAACGCTATTAAAAGTTAAATTCTTCACTAGTTTGGAGACGGAATGCGTTGTTGTGATAAGTGATTTTCTCTATTAATTCGCACTTTTTATTTTAAGATTCAAATATTAATAACTACATTTTATTTCAGTATTTAATTTATGTATTTCTGTTGTATTAAATGCTAGCTTTAATTTTTTTTTTTTTTTTTTTTTTCTCGTCCATAAATGTTTATTTATCTACCGAGTTGATTGCAAAAATAGATTACCTTATTGTACTCATTTTTAGTTCGTGGGAGGGGAATCTATCACCATACTTTCCCTTAAACAGGTCCGTTGGACTTTTATTAAGTACAATACTTAATAGTTATTTTTTTATTTTTTTATTTTTATTTTTTTTTTTTAATGGAGAGTAGAAAACGCATTGTGGATGCGTTATCGGCAGCTCCTGTTACTCTCGCTTCTTCTTATTTGTCCCTCAGTCCTCATTTTTAAATGAGTGATTTTTCTGACAAAGGGAGAAGAAAAAGCTGTTTTCTAGGTTGGCAGTATTTTTGCGCGAACAGTTGGCAGAGTTGGTGGAAATTTTCTGTTTCTATGTCTATCCTTGTAGCCATGTCACTAGTAAGGGGGCTGGAGGTAAACGTTTTGTCTGGGCTGACGTTATCCGCCTGATAGTCAGGGACCCGAACCTTGGATTAACCACTAAGGAGGCTGTCCTATCAGCAGGTGCAAAGTACTGGGGCTGCTGTATTGCCATTTGGTGAATGGAATCTGGACCATGCAGTAGCTTCTGGTGGGGCCTCTCGATGCCATACTAGTGGGTAATTGTTACGGCTTTACCTTATCATGTGGTACAAAAAAAAAAAAAAAATTCTTCGTTTCTTTTTCTCTCTTAGTTTCCCCTCTCTGTCCTGCTCTAAGTAAATCTGTCGACCTAGTCCACAAATTCCAAAATTTCATCATGACAAGTTTCAAGAAAAAATACACGATTAAACCCGGTTCTCCAACTTCCAACGTAGACCCCTACTACCATGTCTCCTTCTCCAACATCAGGGGTCTACGTTCTAACCTTCCAGAGGTTGAAACCCAATTACAGGAGACTAAACCAGACCTTTTATTTTTAAGTGAAACTGGCATTGGACAGGCTATTTCCCTTGATGAGTTTGCAATTACAGGATACTCTAACTTAACTTCTAAATCTGACCCCCAAGATCGCCATGGGCATGGAATATGTGCCTATATTAAAGATAGCTTTCCATGTGGGAGGGACATCTCCAGGGAAGATCCTAACTTACCTTATATGTGCTTCCGGGTTGCTTTAGCTCACACTACTGCATTTATATTTACTCTCTATCGCCCCCACAACAGCGGAGTTACTATCTTTCAAAGCATATCTGAGAAAATTGACCAAGTCCTTTCTACTTATCCTTCAGCTAACATTCACGTATGTGGAGACTTCAATGTTCACAACGTCGAATGGTTGACCCACTCAAACAAGACCGATGATGAGGGGAGGTTCTGTCATGATTTCTCCATTGCCTATGACCTCACTCAGATTGTTCAGGAACCTACCCGTGTGCCCGATAATGACGGCCAGTATGCGAGCCTACTAGACCTTTTTCTCACAACTTGCCCTGAACTATGTTCAGTTTCTGTTCTGTCGCCTCTTGGATCTTCCGACCACTCTGTTGTATCAATTAAGATAAAAATGAAATGTAATAAGTCCCCAGACGTACCTCTTCATCGTACAGTATATCGATACACTAAGGCTGACTGGGATAGCTTCCGTACATTTATATCTGATCTACCTCTGCATTCCATGTTTAAAAAGGATGTGTCCTCTATAGTATTAGACCTAACTGAATGGTTAATTGTAGGTATTGACCATTTCATACCCTCTAAAAAATTTCAGCAAAAACCTAACAGCCAGCCATGGTTCTCTCCAGAATGTGCTGCTGCCATTGCGCACAGAAATCACTTTTTCCACTGCTTCAAACGTAATAGATGTATGGAAACTAAAGCCGTTTTCAGGACTGCCAGCAACCATTGTAAGAAAGTAATAAGGAACGCAAGAGAGTTGTATGCTCAATCTGTTAAGTCCAAAGTAGCTGAGCAGCGGCTTGGTTCCCACCAGTTTTGGCAAATAGCAAACAGAATCCTGAACAGAAGCGTGTGCTCCATCCCAACTATTATCAATGGATCTGAGGTAATCTCGTCAGCATCAGACAAAGCCAAACTCTTTGTCAAGAACTTTGCAGCTAATTCTACCCTTTGCGACCAAGACTGCCAACCCCAATATTTCCTCTTGTATCAGAAAACACGCTATGTGATATACGTATATCTGTACGTGATGTTGCCAAGCTAATCAAAAACCTTGATTCCAGTAAAGCAACTGGCCCTGATGGTATTCCAATTATAGTACTCAAAAAACTTCAACCTGAACTAGCGCCCATACTTACAAAACTGTTTAAACGTTGTCTTAAGGAGAATAGTTTCCCATCTCCCTGGAAAATCTCATCAGTATGCCCTGTATTTAAGAATTCAGGTGATCGCTCATCCCCCTCTCAGTACAGGCCAATAAGTCTCCTGTGCGTCATGAGTAAGTTGCTAGAATCTGTATTAAATACAGAAGTAATCAAACATCTCAACAAAAATAACCTTCTTAGTGACACTCAATATGGTTTCCGTTCTGCTAGATCTACAGCAGATGTCCTTACAGTTATATCGCATAGGATTAGCAAATCTCTCGACGGTGGCAATCTTTCTAGGGCAATTGCTCTTGACATATCTAAAGCCTTTGATAGGGTATGGCATAAAGGTTTACTTCATAAGATCGCTAGCTATGGTATAGCTGGAAAAGTCTTCTCAATTATTAAATCATTTCTTTCTGATAGATTCATAAGAGTAGTAGTTGAGGGGCAAAAATCAGAAGCTCACAATATTAATGCCGGTGTCCCTCAGGGATCCATCCTGGGCCCAACTCTTTTCCTGATCTACATTAATGATCTTCCAAATCATATCCTTACATCATTTGTAGACATTTATGCTGACGACACTACCATTTATGGTACCACATCTAAGACAGTAAACGAGCAAGTTCTCTCCAATTCTCTCTCCTCTGATCTTGAGCACGTAGTACAATGGGGAAAGGAGTGGCTGGTTACTTTTAATGCATCTAAAACCAAGCTTCTCTCTTTACATCATCAACATTCTAATCCACATTTGTCATCAATTGAAATGAATGGCTCTCGTCTTCAGGAGGCCTCAAGTTTTGACAAGCTTCTGGGCTTGACCATTACTCCTGATCTTAAATGGAACACGTATATCAAATCTGTTGCCAAGGCCGCTGGAAAAATGGTGGGATCTTTCTATCGATCCAGTAGATATCTCACTGCTGATGCTATTCTCTATCTATATAAGAGCCAGGTACGTCCAAGGATGGAATACTGTTGCCACATCTGGGCAGGAGCTGCTAGAAAGAACTTGTCCTGCCTTGATAGAGTTCAAAATAGACTTCGTAGCCTCGTAGGAGATGTCCTTTTCTCCTCCTTGCAACCTCTATCTCACAGAAGAGATGTTGCGAGTTTGTCTCTGATGTATCGTTATTTTCATGGAAAGTGTTCAACTGAGCTTCAATCTATGGTCCCCCCTCGCCAAACTTTCACAAGAAACACTCGTCTACCTGTAAACACTATCAATAATTTCCCCCACTCTTTATCTGTGCCTAAACCTAAACGTAGATTCCATGAACAAAGCTTCTTTCTTAGAACTGCACGCCTGTGGAATTGTCTTCCGTTTTCCTGCTTTCCGGCTGACTACAATATGGTTTTGTTCAAGTCTAAAGTAAATAAGTTCTTGATGAGCCGTTCCATATAAGTTATTAAATTTACCAAATTTTCATTACTAATGATTACTATATTGACCAACTTCTACTGTACACTCTTTAACCCTTATCCTTGAGTGGCCTCTGGGCCTTGATAATGTGGTGATGCCTTTGTAAAAAAAAAAAAAAAAAAAAAAAAAAAAAAAAAAAAAATATAAAAAACACGTAAAAATATCTCTCATGAAGAAAGTCACAATTTACACACACACACACACACACACACACACGCACACACACATTATATAACGTCAACTCTTTGGGAGTTTAAAAAGAGAAAAACGGAGTTTAACTCGTCAATAATATAAAAATTATTTTTTACTTGTGTAAATTTGTGGCAGACACCTGTCTTTCGCTTTCTAAGAAGCTTTTTCTTCAATTAAAAGTGAACTTTGTGAACAACAATTTTCAGAATGTTTTCGGTTACCACATATTTTTTTTTTTTTTTTTTTTTTTTTTTTTAGATGAATTTACGTTCATATCTCATCTTCGTCGCCAGTTGATATATCCTGCGGTGGGTGGCCGTAATAAAAGGATATTCAGGAAAGGTATTCCACCAGGGAAATAAATGGATAAAGAGGTTCTGAAGTAATAAAGAAATAGAGAAGTTTATTGAGAATATTTACAGAGACAGCATGTTAAATTTTAAGTGTTCCCGCCCAGGGAAGGCTCTCTCAACCGGTGACTGGTGATAACGTTCTTTCGATAAAAAGTTCCGGTGGTGAATTGCTGATCTCGCCATAACAAAAAGTAATATGGTTAAGCTTAAACATGGAAAAGTAAAAAGGACTAGTTGTTAAAACTGGAAAAGGACAGGATATTCTAGTAAAATATATAATAAATTTATAACTTAAAATATTGCAGCATTAAGATTTTTTTTAAATTCAATTTAACATTATATAATCAATTCTTAATTGGAAGGCAGCAATTGCTGTGGATGTAGTTAGAGGATTCGAAATTCCTACCCCGTCACGTTTAACCTAACAATGGTTAGAGGAATAATTGGCGGAATAATTGTTAAAAACAACAACTAGAAAATGAGGATAATAAATCCAAATAATTAAATAAAAATTATACAAATTACTCATCTCCAAAATAATTCCAAACTAATTCAATAAGAGACAAGGTGTCATACTAGAAGTACCTGTAAATAAATGTTTGTTTCAATTGGAAAAATGTGAGTCGAATTCTTTCCTTGTCTTTGTTTCCTTGTGACTATCTACATACAACGTGTGGGTCCAGAGTGTTGACATGTAACGATTATGTGGCACATACACCCCCCGGTTATATAGTGCCACACCTTTTTTGCTTTATTTTACTGCAGTTGAAGTTCTCAGAAATTCAGGGGCGCACTACCTGGGGCTAACACTTGAAGTCTATATGAGATACATAGATATTCGAATGTTCCATTAAAGTTCTTATCCCTCAAAAACTGAGTTAGTAAAGAAGTTGAGTACATCATTTTCCTCTCCCCAATTAACCATTTTTATACGTTGTATTATATCTTTTATTTTGGTCTCTTGGTCTTACTGGATTCCAGGACAAGAATTTATCTAGTCTGGTGCAGTATCCAGTTTCGTGCTGTTACTTCAGGTAATATCACTTGGAGAAGGTGCACCATTCCTTGTAAAAGCTTATATGGGTTAGCCATAGAGAGGAGATCTTATTTGGGCAGCGAATACTATGTGATTTTGAATATTTGATCAGGGTTTACTTCTATGGAAAAAGTATCCTCATGCCAGATTGTTCTGACAAACCCCTGTACAGAGAGACCTTAGACACTCGAGGACAGTGTCTAGTAGGCATTAATCCAATAATTTTCCAACAACAAAGCTTTTTCTGCAAATGTAACAATACTCAAGCGTTTAGTTTGTATGGAGTTTTA
>NC_136502.1:46607232-46657232 GCF_053919585.1 Euprymna scolopes | reverse complement strand
AATTTAAATTTCACAATATCTTTTTTTTGGGGGGAGGGTATTTTTTTTTACATTAGGTCCACCTCCACAGTTTTCGACTATGCTGATTAAGAAAATCTCATTTAAAATTTGCAGAGGCAATTAGTTTTCAAGATATAAAGACCTGTACTATGCACTATAATTCACTGACGGCCATGAATATACACTCCCAACCTCCCCATATTAAGAACGGCTTTCGGAATAAACAACACCCATGCCTAACCACATGTTTTAACCTTTTACCTGCCTTTCGTCTTTTAAAAACGGGTTTTGGAATAAATACCACCATTCTCCCCATGTTAAGAACGGCTTTCAGAACAAACACCCCCAGCCTAACTATGTTAAAAATTGTGGAGGTGGACCTAATGTGAGAATTTACCTTTTGTTTTTTTAATAAATTGTTAGTTGAAAGCACAGAATAGTGACAAAACACCATCCCCTCCCCTTGGTAAGAATAGCAAAAAAAAATAATGGTTTTCTTGGTAGAAACTTTTCTGTATTTCACCTAACAATTTCTGGTGCTAATGAACTTACTGATCCGCGCTATTTTTTAAATCGTATTTCCAAGTTTAATTAAAGTTTTATGATATGTTTTTTATTCAATTGTAAGGTTAAAGTACAGAATAGATACAAAACACCCTCTAATTAAACGTGGAAATACGATTTAAAAAATAGCGTGGATCACTCTCTCCATTAGCACCGAAAGTACAGAATAGTTAGAAAACATCCTCCCTCCCCATGTTAAGAATGGCTTTCTAAATAATGTTAATGCTTCAGTACTGTTCCTTGTCTGCTTAAGTTCAACTTTTATTTATTAAATTGTTAGATGAAAGTCCAGAATAGATACAAACACCCCTATTCCCATGTTAAGAATGGCTTTCTAAATAATAACGTCATTATTTCAGCAGGGTAGCTTCTCTGCATAAGTACCATGTTTTGTTTTTAAATTGTTAGGTGTAAGGACAGAATAGTTACAAAATACCATCCCCATGTTAAGAATGTCTTTCTAAATAACATTATTTCAGCACAGTATTTTCTATGCATACATACTATCTATTTTTGTTTATTAAACTGTTAGGTCAAAGTATAGAATAGATGCAAAACTCCCTCCCCATGTTAAGAATAGCTTCCTAAATAACGGTAGTACTATCTTTTGTTTATTAAATTGTTAGGTGAAACTATAAAATAGTTACAGAACACCCTCCCTTTCCCATGTTTAAAATGGCTTTCTTAATAGTGTTATTTCAGCACGGTACCTTCTCTGTAATAAGTACCATCTTTTGTTTATTAAATTGTTAGGTGAAAGTATAGAATAGTTACAAAACGCCCTCCCCATGTTAAGAATGGCTTTCTAAATAACGTTATTATTTTAGCATGGTACTTTCTCTGCATAAGTACCATGTTTTGTTTATTAAATTGTTAGGTGACAGTACGGTACTCATGCAGAGAGTGATCCGTGCTGAAATAATAACGTTATTATTTAAAAAGCCATTCTTAACATGGGGAGGGGAGGATGTTTTGTACCTAATCTGTATTTTAACCTTACAATTAAATAAAAAAAAAACATAATAAAACTTTAATTAAACCTGGAAATACGATTTTAAAAAATAGCGCGGACCACTCTCTGCATTAGCATCAAATATTATTTAAGCAAGTTACCAATCCGTACAATTTCTTCGAAAACAAAAACTGTACTTTTACCAAACATAATAATAAAAAAGTTCATATTTCTTATATCGAAAAATAAAAAAAACAAAGAAAAAAACAAAAAACGACTTCGACTCAAAAAGCAAGCGACAAACTTTTTTTTTTGCCTGATATAATAAAGAAAAAATGTTTAAATTAAAAAATTTGGAAGATAAACAAATGAATTATGTTTTTTTCTTTTTTTTTTTTACTTATCGAGTAAACAGAAAATTAAATCTCGTTCGTTTCGTCAATTCGTGGGTGTGAAATGAATCGAACCGGAAGTTCAGTTCTATCAACAAATCAGGTTCGCAGTAATGGCTTATGAAAATATATTTATTTTATTTAATATTTTAATAATTGGCGATGTAAATTTATTTTAATAACATAAAAACATCCCTCGGCTCTAAAGATGGGTTGTCTGAACGTAGAAATATGGTTTTATTCGCTTGTAACGAACCAAGAATTACATTTTTATATATATAGATATATCTATATATATATAAAAATGTAATTCTTGGTTCGTTACAATCGAATAAAACCATAAAAATGTAATTCTTGGTTTGTTACAAGCGAATAAAACCATATTTCTACGTTACCAATTTAATTGAAATTTTCAGACAACCCATCTATAATATAACTCCAAGAAAGTTAATTGAATTTGCACAAGTAAAATCCAAGGAAATCACGTAATTGGAAGATGGTCCAAAATAATCCAAAAGGCCAAAATCCATGGAATAATTCACAAATATGTACAAGGAAAAGGGGAAAAATTCCAATAATATCAATAAAAGAAAAATAAGATATGCTTTTCACACGGCTGCCGAGACATAATGTAAATAAGAAAGATTAGGGAAGAAAAAGAGGGAAAAAAGATCACGGAAGAAGAAGAGGAAAGAAAAAATTAAATGGTGATAGAATTAAATATAAAGTAGAAAAGCAAATGTCAAAATGACCCAGACAAAAAGATGTTAAAAGGCACGAAAAAAATATAGGGCTAAAAAATAGGTCAACTGAAATGTGCAGGTTATTACTTAAAAAAATGTCAGCAAGAGTTGTTAAAAGACACTAAATGGAAATAAATAAATATATAAAAAATAATTAATAAATAAAAAAATCAATAAATAAATAAAAATAAAATTTAAAAATTTAAAAAAATTTTTAAGAAGAGAGAATGGCCGGTATCTGCAAATTCACGATAAAGCAAGTAAGTATGTAAGTAAATGCATATAGTAAAATATAAGTAAATATACATACAGGATATGAATGTGTGGGTAGATTGATATATTAGATAGGAATATTTAAAGACTAAAACGGAAATTGCAGATAAAAAATTGCAGGTAAAAAATTGCAGATAAACAAAACAAAAAAAAACGGTCAAGCAAAGAAGAAATAAAGAATTAAAATAAAGGATTATTGAGTTATAACGTATTAAGAAAGTACGTAGAAAAAACGATAAAGTTAAAGAAAAATTATATATCTATCTGAAAGGTTAAAGTAATAACTATGTAATTTCAAAATTATCATAATTAAATTTGAACTTATGTTTATAGAAAAAGATCAGTTCGTTTTTAGAATTTATTATATTGTTACTTTGAGGGGAAGTAATTATAGTTATAGCTTCGGTTGTGCAGAGGCGACATGACTTAGAGCCTGGAGTATAAGATTTAACTTTTTTATGATAGTCCATTTGATTGAGAAGGGGTATTATTAGAGTTAAGTTTTTTAATTAAAGTGGTTAGAGAAGTTCCTTGGTTATTATTAGAATTATGCTTGTTAAAAGAAGAAATATGGTTTGATATTCTTTTCTTAATTAATGTTGAAGTAGCGCCGATATATGTATGCACTTTATTAAAAGCTCGAGGTCTGATATTAATATTAATTTGCTGATTTGTATTAGTTAAATAGTTTGAATTTTGTTCATAGTGTTCAACAAATGGTGGGACAATGATTGTATGAGGACTATTTTGGAGGGGATAATGAGTGTTGTTAGTGTTAGGATGGCTGTTAGGAGAAATATTATTATTCTCATTAATATTATTATTATTATTATTATTATTATCATTATTGCTAGTTGTATGATTGTAGATAGAGGGGCTGCTCGACTAATATATTGGATTAGTAACTATATCAGATGGAGGATGGGAAGAAGGATAACTTGAAGACGAAATATTAGTGTCTGTTATGGAAGGATTGTGTGGGAGCTCAGTAATTGGGCATGAATATATAACATCTTTATGGATGCAATCATTATTGAGTGGGCAAAGATGTTTGTCATTACAATTACAGTTAGTTTTGTGTTTAATTGGGAAAGGGATTTTTTGGACTGATTTAATTTTGGGGGCATCAAGTAAAGAATAGATACCCTGTAGCAGACGACGTCACCTGGCGGTGACAGACGCACATTTCAAGTGACACCGGTGATTCAACCTTGACATTGGCACAAGCACATGGCGTCGGTTGTTTGTAAACACGTCAAATAGCAAACATGCTCGAATATTCGCCAGCAACTTTTTTTTTTTTAAATATATTCCCAAAACTTTTGAAGATTTAAAAGAAAAAATATATATTTATGAAACTTTTTTTTTTTTAAATAAGTAACAAAACGAACTTAATTAAATAAAAGATATTTAAATAAATGGGTGTCTTTCTGTTTCGGATTTTTACAACCAAGATTGATTTTTATGTACCGTGTTTTTTTGGGGTGGGAGGTTCTGTGTACCTTTTTGAGACAATTCAATATTTATTTAATTATTCTTTAAAACATTAACTTTAGCGACAATTAATATATTTTTAAGATAATATTTTTGAATATTACATTTTGACGAATATTTGCGAGCAAGATTTTTTAAAAAATAAAAGATATTTAAATAAATGAGTGTCTTTCTGAGTGCGTTTTTAATATATTTACAGAACTTTTTAATAACTGTTTTATACTTTTTATCAAACAAAAATATAACTTTTATTATGACATATATATTACGGACTGTTTTTCAAACATCAAAATTTTAAAATTAAAGTTAGTTTTATTTAAAAAAAAAAAAAAAAAAAGACGAGGTGTTTCTTTTTTTTTTCAATTAAATTATAAACTTTATTTGAACTTTCAATAAACTTTTACAGACATAAAAATAGACTTTATAGATATTTTATAATATTTTTTTTTAAATATATTTAACGGAAAGTTTTTTTTTTATCATTTCATTGTTGAATAAAATTTCAAAGTGATAAATGGTGAAAAAAAAATATCTGGAAATGAAAAAAACACCTTGTCTTTTTTTTTTTTAAATAAAACTTTATTTTAAAATTTCAATGTTTGAAAAACAGTCCATAATATATATTTCATTATAAAAGTTATATTTTTGTTTGATAGAAAGAATAAAACAGTTAATAAATACAAAAACAAAAACAAAAAAACAGTGCATTAAGTTCAAATAAAGATTTTGAATAAAAAAGGTTAATTCTTTAACACCTTATTATTTTTCTTTCTTTTTTTTCTTTTGCCATTTTTTTTCTGTGTACGTTTTTAATACAATTCAATATTTATTTAAAGTGCGATGTATGTCAGTGGTCAGTGAAGGAGAAATCCTTCTAGACCGAAGCAATTTTCATGCATAATAAAATCACAAGTATAAACAATCGAGATTTTAAAAATATATTATTTTATTAACATATCTTTTTATAACTTATTTTTATAAAGATGCAATGCAGTATCACAAGATAGAAATTTTTTTATAATTTTTATTTTTATTGAAAAAAAACAAAAAAAACTTCCTATTTGCTTACTTCTTCACAAAGGCAAATTAAATACAAGTAAGTTTTTAATGTAACGAAACACAACATTTAAACAAAATACATTTAAATAAATGGATGTTGTGCAGAAATGGTATCACACAATTTGAAAAATGTATTTTCTGAATTTCTTTCATGCCACAGGAATTCCTTCAGATAGGAATCTAAGTGAGATCTTCTACAGCCGAACATTGATTTAATAAATCGTTTATGGCGATTCCAATAGCTTTCTATTGTCTGTGTATGGACTTGGTTGTTTGGGTTCACAAAATGTTGTGAATGGTTTACAGTGTAATGGGGAAATCCCAAATCAGTGTCTATCGTATTATATGCTTTCCATTCATCGCTATGACTGGTCGTTCCTGGTAAAACAATGTTTTTTTTATTATGGGTAATAAGGTTTCTTTATTCCTTTTTTCGACTATCTCCATGTATCCTACTGTAGGCTTACTGCTTGTATCAACCAAGCCAAACACTCATAATGGCTTGTGACTAGCTCTTCTACGATGATGCTTTGGTTTGTGGGAAAAACACGATTTATCTATCTAGACGATTGTTCCAGGCCCACCAAGTTTTATGGGATTATCGATAAAATATTTCACACATATTGCTCGAAATGCAGCATATATGTCACTGGTCGTCGGTTTCGAAATATTCAGTTGCATCATGGCATTTCTTTTTGGCTTATCCAATGTCATTGAATATTTCGTCCAATTCATATGGACATTACAGAATTCACAATTCATTTCATTTGCAAGTACGGAATCCTGTTTCATCCATTCAATTATGGATAGATGGTCTCTAGAAATCAACGGACACACAACATCTTTGAAAATGGCTTTATCCATTTGTTACAGTATTTGGACCAAGTAAAGAATAGATATCCCGTAGCAGACGACGCCGCCTGGCGGTGCCAGGCGCACATTTCAACTAACACCGGTGATTCGACCTTGACATTGGCACAAGCACATGGCGTCGGTTGTTTTTAAACACGTCAAATAGCAAACATGCTCGAATATTCGCCAGCAATTTTTTTTTTTTTTAAATATATTTAGAAAACTTTTGAAGATTTAAAAGAAAAAGTATATATTTACAAAACATTTTTTTTTTTAAGTAAGTAACAAAACGAACGTATTTAAATAAAAGATATTTTAATAAATGGTTGTCTCTTTCTGTTTCGGATTTTTGCGACCAAGATTGAATTTTATGTACCGTGTTTTGTGGGGGTGGGGTTCTGTGTGTGTTTTTTAGACAATTAAATATTTATTTAATTATTCTTTAAAATATTAACTTCAGCGACAATTAATATATTTTTCAAATAATATTTTGAAATATTAAATTTTTACGAATATTCGCGAGCAAGATTTTTTTTTAAATAAAAGATATTTAAATAAATGGGTGTCTTTCTGAGTGCGTTTTTTTTTTAAATAAAAATAAAATTATAAAAAGATTTTTATCTTGTGATACTACATTTCATCTTTATAAAAATAAAAGTTATAAAAAGATATGTGAATAAAATAAAAAAATTTTTTATCTCCATTGTTTATACTTGTGATTTTATTATGCATAAAAAATTGCCTCGGCCTAAAAGGATTTCTCCTTCACTGACCACAGACATACATTGCACTGTAAATAAATATTGAATTGTATTAAAAACGTACGAAAAAAAAAAAAAAAATGTCCCAAACCGTATAGAATGAACCTTTTTTTATAAGTTTTATTCAAACAGTCTTTATTTGAACTTAATGGACTGTTGTTGTTTTTTTTTATTTATTAACTGTTTTATTCTTTTTATCAAACAAAAATATAACTTTTATAATGAAATATATATTATGGACTGTTTTTCAAACATCGAAATTTTAAAATTAAAGTTTTATTTAAAAAAAAAAAAAAAGACGAGGTGTTTTTTCTTTTCGAGATATTTTTTTTCACCATTTATTACTTTGAAATTTTATTCAACAATGAAACGATAAAAAACAACTTTTCGTTAAATATATTTTTAAAAAATTATTATAAAATATCTATAAAGTCTATTTTTATGTCTGTAAAAGTTTATTGAAAGTTCAAATAAAGTTTATAATTTAATTGAAAAAAAAAACAACACCTCGTCTTTTTTTTTTTTTTAAATAAAACTAACTTTAATTTTAAAATTTCGAAACAGTCCATAATATATATGTCATTATAAAAGTTCTATTTTTGTTTGATAAAAAGAATAAAATAGTTATTAAAAAGTTCTGTAAATATATTAAACACGCACTCAGAAAGACACCCATTTATTGAAATATCTTTTATTTTTAAAAAAAAATCTTGCTCGCGAATATTCGTAAAAATGTAATATTTAAAAATATTATTTTGAAAATATATTACTTGTCGCTGAAGTTAATGTTTTAAAGAATAAATATTGAATTGTCTTAAAAACGCACACAGAATCCCCCACCCCCACCCCCACAAAACACGGTACATAAAAATCAATCTTGGTCGCAAAAATCCGAAACAGAAAGAGACACCCGTTTATTTAAATATCTTTTATTTAAATACGTTCGTTTTGTTACTTATTTAAAAAAATGTTCTGTAAATATATACTTTTTCTTTTAAATCTTCAAAGGTTTTGTAAATATATTTTTAAAAAAATGCTGGTGAATATTCGAGCATGTTTGCTGTTTGACGTGTTTAAAAACAACCGACGCCATGTGCTTGTGCCAATATCAAGGTCAAATCACCGGTGTTAGTTGAAATGTGTGCCTGGCACCGCCAGGCGGCGGCGTCTGCTACGGGGTATCTATTCTTTACTTGGTCCCCAGTATTTAAAACAAAATGGTCCAAATATTAATTTTTTTTAATACCACGTAAAATTTTGGCTTCTTCGACTTTTGGATTTTTTTGTCATTTAATAAATTGATCAGGTGAGGGTATCATGAGATTAAATCAAAATTCAATATTTAAAAATATTATTTTAAAAATATATTGTCGGTAAAGTTAATGTTTTAAAGAATAATTAAATAAATATTGAATTGTATTAAAAACACACACAGAAAAATAAAGAATTAAATATACACTTTACATAAAAATCAATCTTTGGCGCAAAAACCCACGAAACATTATAATCATTATTCGAAGGTTTATTAAAAAGTTCTGTAAATATATTAAGAAATGCACTCAGAAAGACACCCATTTATTTAAATATCTTTTATTTTTAAAAAAATTTTGCTCGCGAATATTCGTCAAAATTTAATATTTAAAAATATTATTTTAAAAATATATTAATTTTCGCTGAAGTTAATGTTTTAAAGTATAATTAAATAAATATTGCATTGTCTTACAAACGCACAGAAAAAACCCTCCAAAAAAACAGTACATAAAAATCAATCTTGGTTGTAAAAATCTGAAACAGAAAGACACCCATTTATTTAAATATCTTTTATTTAAATACGTTCGTTTTGTTACTTATTTAAAAAAAAATGTTCTGTAAATATATATTTTTTCTTTTAAATCTTCAAAAGTTTTCTAAATATATTTAAAAAAAAAAATTGCTGGCGAATATTTGAGCATGTTTGCTATTTGACACGTTTACAAACAACCGACGCCATGTGCTTGTGCCAATGTTAAGGTCAAATCACCGGTGTTAGTTAAAATGTGCGCTTGTCACTGCCAGGCAACGGCGTCTGGTACAGGGTATCTATTCTTTACTTGATCCTTTTTTTGTTAGATGTTAAGATTCTTCGTGCTAAATTAGGCATTGTTGAATAAGAAATCCTGATTGAGTTTTTATTGAAAATAGAATTATATCTGTGTGGGCATTTGAAAGAGTTTTGTACAATGTTGAAGAATTCCTTAGGTATATTAGTTTGGAGGATTAAACCAAATATTTTTCTTTCTCCTGATGCAACTGGGTGGGTTAGGGGTATTGCGATTAGTATTTTGGTTTGGATTATATATGTAGACTGGTTCATTGTTATTGATAGCAGCAGATCTTTTTATTTGAACTGGTTTCTTATGAGTCATATTGTGTGTGATTACAGATTTAAGGCAGCTTGCAGGAGGAGCATAATGGTTGTATTTAATCTTTTCCTTGTGTCCTAAGTTCCTTAAGGCATTATTGAAGAAAGTAGCATTTTGATTAAAAGTTTTTTTATCAGCAGAAATTCTAGAGACGGATGATACTATAGATTTTATAATTGAGTTGGCGTGGTTTAGAAGATTTATGGACGTATAAAAGCGTAAGGTAAGGTTTATGATAGGGTCTATGAGTTTTGGTGTTAAGATTAAGTGTAACATCTAGAAAATTTGAAGTTTTTTTATTTGGTTCAATAATTATAGGAAGGCCAAAGTTATTAAAGAAGTTATGTAATTTTTTAAATTGTTTTGTTGTACTCTCTTGGCCTGGCTGTTGTAGTAAAAAGGGCATCATCTCTATAAAGGCCCCCTTGGATATGTTTAAAGTGGTATTTAAGTTCTTTCAGTAAGAAGAGTCCCACTATATCGGTAACTTCTGCAGAGTCAGAAGCACTCATCAAAATGTCAAAATTATCAGGGGTGTTCTTTCTCGTCCAAAGCTTATTGTTAAATTGTATAAGGGACTTTCTCACTAGAATTAATTTAATTTCTAAATTAGTTAAGTCAGAATTTCTTTTAGCAAAGATTAGAGCCTTATTTAAAAGGATCAGAGAAATTGATTGATAATAATTTTGAATGTCAAAGGTTATGAAGTTAAGGAGGTGTTTATTTTTAAGGGAGACAAACCAATTAATTACGGAATCTGAATTTAGCTAAAGAGGGAAACTTACTTTTACTTTAATAGAAGGGATGATTATATCTAAGATATTTTTGCTTACAGCACCTAAGTCAGAGTTAGATGGGCAGATCAATCTGATGGAGGGGTTATCATAGAATTTGGTTTATGATCCTTGAGGGTGAATCTAGGGGTACCCAGAGAAATTATTTCAGTGAAGTTATGAATATTCATAGAAGTCAGTAAAAGTTTAGCTTCAGAATTAATGGAATATAAAGTCTTAGGAGGGACTATTTTATAAGATTTATTAAGTTCTTTATGCAAAAGTCTTTTATATGTAGGATAGTCAAGTTTATAATAATTTTTTGTCTCATCAGCAGGAACGGATATATGTTTATTCTTTTTAACTTTTTCGGCAAAATTATTTATTTTTCGAGTAACCAGATTATAATGGTGTTATTGTTTCTTAAAGTTAATTTTTTTTACTAAATTTAACATGGAATTCTCAAACTTCTCAAGGTAAGGGTTGTATTTGGGGTGGGCAGTGGTTTTTAATCCGTAAAATTTGGCAGCAATTCTTTTGATTTTCTTTTGTTCTCTATGAGAGTTGATAGGGAGTTCATTTGTTAAGATTTCTGGGTAAGGTTGGTCTTCAGAGGAAACAGGCGCTTTAAGTTTATTTTTAATGCTTAAGTCATGGTGATAAGCCTTCCACCATATATTTTTTAGGAAAGTGTTCAAAGCTATTCTATCACTATTTAATTTTAGGAAAGTGTTCAAAGCCTTTCTATCACCATTTAATTTTTTTTCCTCTTCTTCTTCCCTAATCTTTCTTATTTACATTGTCTCGGCAGCCATGTGAAAAGTATATCTTATTTTTATTTTATTAATATTATTGGAATTTTTCCCCTTTTCCTTGTACATATTTGTGAATTATTCCATGGATTCCGGCCTTTTGGATTATTTTGGACCATATTCCAATTACATGATTTCCTTGGATTTTACTTGTGCAAATGGAAATTCAATTAACTTTCTCGGAGTTATATTTTTGGATTTTACCGTCATGGGATTATTTACCGTTTACCAGACTATCCATTCACGTGTAATCACCTTTTTCTTCACCATATTCACTCCGCTTCACTTTTTGTTATCAAGTAAGATCTTTGACTTACTTGCAGTTTCATCAAATACTTTTGTATACAAAATCCGATCCCGCATTTTGCTAATTTCTATTTGAGAAGGAAAGTATTTCTTCGAAACTCCGTGGATTAAGGACTATCCACTTATCAAGTGTTTCCTTTTCAGATTAAATATGTTTTTAACTCTTTTCAAAGTGTTTTTGAGCATGTTTTATTAACTGTTTGCTCTTATATAATGACTGAAGTAAATGAACATTTAAAATTAAAATGTTTAAATTCAACATTATTTCATGCAGTTAATGGTAGCCAAATTGATACGGTCTTCGCTAATCGAGCCAGAGATGTCTCATGTTGCAGGGTTTGAATCGTTTGACTGGTGTTAATCGTGACACCCTGCACTGAAGATTCTGGAAAGGATGAAACACTAGTGTCTGTAGGTATTTAATTATTATGGTAAAAAAAATATATATATATATATATATATATATATATATATATATATATATATATTCATACGTTTAGGATTTGGTTTCGATTCAAGCTGATGAACCCAAGTCATATAGATATATTTTTTATTTTTGTAATCACAACTTTATAATATACAAAAAGAAATCAACAGAACATTAACTCCATAATAATATATGCAAAATCTGCAAGAATTAAAATATCATATTTAAGCATATTTTACGACTTGGCTATGCTAGCTTAGATAAATACTTTTGCAGTTTTAACAAAATGGCTACAATAATATCAGAGTATCTTCATTTACTCTGAACATTTGCAGAATGCCAACATCAATATATTACATATGAATCAGTCCTCTGTGGAATTTCCACAGGTCCCGCTAGTATTGTTATGATATGGTTTAATTGGAATTTGACACTTTACAATTATAGGAAATCCTCTCACCATGGCTGCGCACAGTGTGAGTTTTCATGTGCCTTTTTAAATGTCCTCTCCGCGAGAAATTTTTCTCGCACAATCCACACTTGAAAGGCCTCTCTCCAGTATGTACTTTTGTGTGGTCTTCTAGTGTCTTTTTTGTCGTGAATGCTTTATCACAGCTTGCACAGGGGAAAGGCCTCTCCCCAGTATGAGATCTAACATGCACTTTCAAGTTAGTTTTCCATGAGAAAGTTTTCCCACACACGTTACAATCATACGGAGCTTTTCTAGCATGAGTTCGCATGTGGTTAATCAGTTCACTATTTACGCAGAAAATTCGGTCACAGATTTTGCATGGGAAAGATGCCTCACGTGTGTGAATAATCATGTGTTTCTTTAAGCTGTTGCTTTCCAAGAAAACCTTTCCACACACCCCACAGTGATAGGGTGTCACACCAGAATGGCTTTTAATGTGCTCGTCCAATAATTTGCTTCCAGCAAAGCCTTTCCCACAAATATAACAATGCTCGAGGGTTTCATTGACATGGATTTTTAAATGCGCTGTCCATTGGAGTTTTTCAGTGAAGGATTCTCCACAAACTTCACATGGGAATGTTTTGCACATTTTTTTTTTATTTTTGGAAATCCTGTTTTCAGGCTGAAAGTAAAAAAAAAAAAACACAGTGAAGAAAAGTATGCTCTGAAAGTACAGACTTCCACATGAATTTTTGAACTTATCAAGTCAAAAGATTTTTTGAATATTTGTATGTAGTAGTACGAAAAATATATTTATGGCAAGTAAGCTACACAGAGGCATCCACGTTTCATTCCTGCATGAAATCATCAGGCTAAATGCATACATTTATAGTTTGTGCTTACTTTTATATGCAAGTAATATCAAATTTATTGTTATTATTACTCCTCTCAGATTATTATTTTATTGCCACTGATGTTGCTACCGGGCCTTGATAAGGGGTAACTTCTTTGAAAAAAATAGCTCATTTTTATTTTATTTCATTTCAAAACTGACAATCCTTTATTATAACTTTAATTCATGGTGATAAATCAAACTCTCCATATTCCTACCCACATTTAAACTTTTTTATGCTTTGTGGAGTTTTTTTTTTATTTCATGGTTATAAATGTAACAACGTTTAAAAGCATCAAGTTATTATTTTGGTGAAAAGTAAGTAAATAAAAAAAGTAAACTTCATAAAGATATGTGTGATTCAGTTACAATGGATGCTAGTAGACAACTTAAATGAGAGAGAAAAAAAGAACATGATATAAGAATAACAAGTAAACTCATGAACACTAGAAAAGGGAAAATTATGCACAAGATAGAATAGTCGTTTGAATATTAGTCACATGATTAAACCCTGCTCAAAAAGTACAGGAAATTTCTTGAGTTGTAGATAAGACGGCAACAATTTAAACAAAATTATTTACCAGAGAACAAATCTCTTGGATTGGTTGGTTGGTTGGTTGGTTGGTTGGTTGTTTTACGGCATATCAACCCTTTTCAGGTTATTTAATGTAGAATCCAGTGATTGTGAAGAAAAATATTTTTAATAGAATATATTTGTTTTTTGTAAGTCGGTTTCTATTTAACCCATAGTTGGGACCCTAACAGGTACTACCACTCCAGGTCAGAGTGGACCTGGGAGCAATAGTTATTAAAGGGTGGCTCCATACTCCCCAAAGCACGCAGGCTGGGGCCTCACCATTGGATATAATTTAAGGTAATATCCAGGACTCAAATCTCTTGAAAGAATATTTCTTTTTGAACTAAAATCAATCTGAATCTTTCTGATTAAAGAAACAAAGGATACTTGTATCCTTATATCGATATGGCATTGCAAAGATGACCCCCTTACTTCAAAATGTTCTTAATTCAGCAAACACTAAGTAAAAACGATCCTTGCAGAAGATTTTAGTCTTGAAATAAAGAGCATTTAATCTTTAAGTAATGAAAATGGAAGGAAAACAAAAAGAAAGAGATAATAGAGAGAAAATGAATATTATAAGAAAAAAAGAGAGAAAACAAAATACAAAATTCATTTTATTTGATTTCAACCCAGAATTGATAACGTGTTCGCTGTCAGTCATCCACTTTTGTTAATCTGTGAAATAACTGTCTTTTTGTTAGTTATCCATTTTTTTTGAATCTGCAAAATCTTTATTTATTTTATTATGTTATGTTATATATATGCTGCAGAGAAGCCTGGGAAATACGTCACAATGATGTCATCATGTTTGAGTCAGCCAGGGATCCAGGACTGGCCGAGGAAATACGTCACAATGATGTCATAATGTCTGGGGAAGCTCTGACTGACATTATGGGAAAGTCAGTCAGAGCAAACCAGCCTACTGACCTGCTTTTTGGAATAGACTCTTGGTGAGTGGAACAATTTTGCAAGCCACACTCCTTGCCGATCCTCACCGTGTTCTGATATATTGGTTGTCAGTTAAATGCCAATGAAAAATAAACAAACCAAAACTTGAAAGCTGTAAAAAGTGTCATTTGTTTTTCATTCATACAAAAATAACTTTTCGTTTACAACATCTGAAATTGATAACGCAACCTACGTATAATTTTGGTGTCATTTTGTGGCACAAATATTTCACAAACTCATATATAACAATGGTGCAAAGTATCAAGCTATTATTAAGGGTGAAAAATGATTATAAAAGTACAAGAAATGAATGGTTCCATGTCAAATCCATAAACATTTATAGCGTGTTTTATTTGTTTTGTGTTCTTCACATTAGCAACACTTCATTATACTAATTAAATGGCACCAGTTTCACATCATCTATAAATATAAAAGCGAAAATGTATGTATGTATGTGTGTTTGCTTTTTCTGTGTGTCTACAAAAGGCTTCTTTCAGAGAAGCGGTCGGCCGGTTCACAACTTTTTAAAACTTTTTATATCACATAGAAATCATAATATCTCACAGTTAACAATGAAGCTCGCCTGTCTATTTAATTTGCTCGATTTCGGGAAGATAAATATTCAATATTTGTCGCTCGCCACATGTGGGTTAGTCTTTTTCCTATAATATCTTGGAGGTGGGAAAAAAAAGTGTTCAGCAGTAAATGAATACTATCCCGCAGTCAAACTTAACCTCATTAACTCATTAAAACGGGCACCTGCTAAATCCAACTAATTAAATAAATTCAAACGTGTTTCCGTTAACATCTCGCAGTGGGGCAATCGTTAACATCGCACTTTTTTTTTTTTTTTTTTCACACTTTAATTCATAACTTTGCCTCAACGGTTCGGGTTCGATCCTCATACTTACTTTTTTTCTTTAACACCCCTAAACACCCGGGCAACGCCGGGTACCCCTCGCTAGCTGATTCATAAATTTTTAAGTTATGGTTTTGACTTTTGCCAAAATATATGTCTTTTTGAAAGTAAAGTTGAAAATTAATACATCCTGAGTTTTTTTGCACCTTTAAAGCGTAATCTTTTATATAGCCTTTTAAAGTACATAGATAGATATAAAAAATAAACCACACATTTTCATTTACCTTAGCCGTCAAAAAAAAAAAAAAGACATTTTTTTGTGAAATTATCCCAAATAATTTATCTTATCTCATGATATTTATAAAACATTTATGGTGTGAATCTCCCATCAAGGGTTGCATTTATGTATGTATGTACTCCAAATTCCAAATTGTAGAATTGGACACCTGAAACTGTCAAACTTTTGATATCTCACATATATGGTTGTTTACATAAGTACCAAGGTCATAAAAAAATGTTTTGTTATGGTGGGACAGATTGCTGAAAATATATATATATCACTTATGACAAAAAGAATTAAACTCCTCATTTAATCGTCAAATCAAACATTAAAAATACATGGCTAAATGAAGTTTATTTAGTCCTATCCAGGCCTCCATAGTTTATTTTAAACTATCATTAAATTTTTTTTTTTTTTTTTTTTTAATTTCGCAACACAAATCTATAGAGTGATATAAAAAGTTATTGGTAGGATGTACTGAGGTTTTTCTTCTTTTTTTTTTAAATAAAAATTAGTGGAAATTATGAAATAAAAATGAAATAGAAAAGATTATGTAACTCTTACATCTTTGAAGTTTTGATAAAGGCTTGATAATAAAAAATAAAATACTGGTAGACACGCTCTCCTAATAGGTGTGATTTTAAAATAAACAGAAGGAGGAAAAAAAATATTGAAAAAAAAAAGAAAAAATATTCAAGGTAGATCGAAAGGTAACATTTATTTGCTATAAAGTAGAACCCCAGGATACAGCATAAAAAAATTAGTAACAAAATACAATACAGTATATAATACACATGTATATAATCAAATAACATTATAAATAAAACCGTAATGCAGAACAAATACTGTAACCAGGGTCGGGAAAAACATTGTATTCCACATCTAACCTGAAAAAAATGTATCCCACTGTATCCCGAGGTTCTACTGTACTGACATTTAGGTACATGCAAAATGAATGCTTAATCCGAAATTGATAAACATTTTGCTCCATCCTTTCACTTTAAAATTCACATAAATTCAGGAAATCAACCAATTTTAATGAAATTTTCACTATTTATTGACAATCACAAAATATAATGAATCCATTATTTTTTTTTTAAATCTTAGTGAAAATGTATTTTTATGTTAAATAAAAAACACCTTTATAGTTTTAAGTGCTAAAAAGAAAAATGTGTGAATATATTTTTGCTTTTCTTATTAAAATAAAGCATTGTAGATGTTAAATTTTTTTTTTAATATTTCAGGAACATCACAAAAAATGCCCCTGAAAGCCATGTTAATGAAATCAATATAATTCGAACAAAAAAAAGTAATTTATCGAACTAAGAATATTATCATTGAATTAAGCATTGTTTATTCAATATTTTCACAAGAAATGTTTTTTTTTAAAAAAAGGTTTTAAACTTCGGACTTTACAGGTAAATTTCTAAAAAACACTACTTTTTTTGTTTTAAATTTGAATATATTATTGATTATTTATCTTCAATTTGTGATATATAACACTTTGGTGAGTAAATTAATTATTTACTTTTTAATAGACATTTCAAAATGGGAGTCGTAAAATCATTCGACCCCCTGTCTTTCCAAGCTTATAACTACTCGAAAAATGTAATTCAAACCCTAATTTTTTTTTCAATTAAAGGAGCAAGGACCAAGGTTTCATTTTTAAAAAATAACAAAAGAAAAAACAAACAAGGTGTTTTAAAAAAAAAAAAAAAGGTTTTAAACTTCGAACTTTACAGGTAAATTTCTAAAAAAACACATTTTTTTTTAAATTTGAATATATTATTTATTGATCTTTTATCTTCAATTTGTGATATATAAAACTTTGGTGAGTAAATTACTTTTTAATAGACACTTGAAAATGGGGGGGGCGTGAATTAAAAAAAAACGTTTATCTAAAATATTATATTCGGTTTATTAGAAAGAGTCTATCCTGCATTGACAGAGTACAAAATAGACTTCGTGGTTTAGTGAGGGATGCCTTTTTCTCTTCCCTGCAACCTCTCTCCCACAGAAGAGACGTTGCGAGCCTGTCTTTGTTTTATCGTTATTTCTATGACAGGTGCTCATCTGAGCTCCAATCCCTCGCCCCCCCCCCTCGCCAATCTTTCACGAGAAACACCCATCTGGCTGAAACTGCTGTCAATAATTTTCCCCACTCTTTATGTGTGCCTAAATCCAAACGTAGATTTCATGAGCAAAGCTTCTTTCTTAGAACTGCACGCCAGTGGAACTCTCTGTCGCTTGCCTGTTTCCCACCTGACTACAACTTGAACGTCTTCAAGTCCAACATAAACAAACTCCTGACAAACCGCCTCCTTAAGTAAGACACTCTATCAAACCCTCAATACTAATGATTTCTACAATACTATCTCATTGATTACTGTACACGCAATAAACCTTATCCCTGAGTGGCCTTCGGACCTTGATAAGCGGTGACCCCCCATGTAAAAAAAAAAAAAAAAAGCATAAAATTTCACATTAACTCTGAAAATATCGTAAAAATTGAATCAATAGAAAAATTGATAGATTTTTAAAGTTTAAAAATTGAAAAATACTCAACTCGTAAAATTCAATTAATTTCATTACTGTTTAAAAAAAAAAAAAATATTTCTATTACTTTTTATACAACTTTATTAGTTTATTTTGGAAGTATAATCCATAAAAAAAATAAACAACCCACTTTTAAAAGAGAAATTACGAGTTTTTTATATTTTATTCTCTATTTCGTGTTAGGGGTGTCAAAAATTCCTACAAAAATTCTGATATACCTGGGTATGTTTTACTGTCCACAGTCCTTTGAAAAAGTGGTAAAAAAAAAAAAAAAATCAAATATATAATAAATAAATGTTACCAAAAGCAAGATAATTTACTCTTTTATCTAACTGGGTAGGTTTTTAGTGTTTTAACTTAATGTAAAATGTTTAATTGGCTTGAAAAACAAGCGTTTTCAAAAGGTACGCGACCACAAGAAAAAAATGGCTGCGTAACAAATACATTGTGGACACTTTTTCTTGTGGTCGCGTACCCTATGAACTTACTTGTTTTTCGAGACGATTAAACATTTTAGATTTTAGTAAAAACACTAATACCTACCCAGTTGAGTAGAAGAATAACATCCTGCCTTTGGTAACATTCATTTGTTAGATATTTGATTTTTTTACCACTTTTTCGAAGGACTGTGGACAGTAAAACATACCCGGAAAACTAATTGTTTGCGGCAAATTTAAATGCGGTATTCGTTTTCAGCATACCCGAAAACTAGGCAAGTCATCATTTTAAAGGTGATTGTTAAGATGGAAAGTAAATAAAAATTTACGGTATTTCCTTTACAACCTGCCCCAGCCCCCAGCGTAGTATAAGCGCCCCCAACCACCCCATGTTAAGAACGGCTTTCGGAATACCCCCCCCAACATCGAAAGCCGTTCTTAACATGGTGGGGTTGGGGGGGTATTTCAAAAGCTGTTCTTAACATGGGGAGGTTGGGGTGTTTATAATACGCTGAAGCAGAGGCAGAAGGCACGTCGTAAAAATTTACCGAATCTAGAAATACAATCGAGTATTATGATTCATCTGTGGTACTGGTCCCGGTCCAGGGGGAAAAGGAAACCGTATGTCTCGATGTTACTACCCTAAAAAAAAAAAAAAAAAAGATCAAACGTTTTACCAAAATAGCAATGACACATATTTCTCCTTTACTTTGCAGCGTAACAATTTGAAACAAACAACGTCAGTTATTAGGGGACTTACCAGGAAGGATTTTGTGCGTGAGCAAACAAAAAGTAGTTTAGGATTATGCAGGAAGTTGCCGGTGTTAAAATAAAAAGTGTCCCCTTATATTTAATGTCGAACGTTTTATAACATTTTTTTGGCAAAGTCGCCAAGTCACAGCGTGAGTTTATTGGAAGAAAAACAATCTGTATCGGCATTAATTTTGTTGTTGTTGTTGTTGTTGTTGTTAAATATTATTACATGGAGAATATTTTCCAGTTTAAATTTATTGAGAAATACACATTTTAAAGATGTAAACATTAGGAGGGGGGGTATTTTGTTCTCTCCCATTGCAAGAACTTTGTAAGAAAGTGGGATTGAGAAGTCAGCGCTTCCGAGGAGGAGGAGCACACTGACCTAAAAAAATGTCTGGGCAGCTCCGTCGGAATTCTCTGGTAAGTTCACCTCAGGTGATTAGTAATAAATTACCCCACCCGTTCTCAAAGAGAGAAGGCAAAGCCTGGGAAGGTGGATCTCCTAGAACTGCATAGAACCAGCATTTCATCGCAATCAACAGGGGCCAGGTCGTTATAGGAATGATATAATCTCTGTTGATTTGGGTTGGAGGCAAGTAAAATTACCCAATATGGCCCAGATGAGATAGCCATTATGGATAACTTGTTATTCTTTACCTAATGTTGACATATTTAAGATGTGTATTTCTCAATACAAAATGTGCATTACTCACTAAATTTTAAATGGAAAAGATTCCTCATATAATAATATTCAGCAACAACAACAAAATTAAAACTTTAATGCCTACACATTTTTTTTTTCTACCAATAAACTCGCGCCATGATTTAGTGACTTTGTTCACTTTTTAAGGGTCAACTAAAAAAAAAAAAAACCTCCGGGTCAAAGGCCTTTCTCTACACATGACCTTCCTTTTGCCTTGATGCAAAGTGTAGTATCTGTTCCAATGCTACACTTCATTTTTCTTCTTCTTAGTCAGTAAAGGAGAAGTCATACTAGATTGAGACAAATTTTATTTTGAACCCAATCCAGTGTGTCCCTTTTCTTGCGGGAAGGATGGGGGGCAGGGGGCTGGATATTCTCCTCCATTAAAAAGCAACCTTGTGCTCTACTCTGCTATTGGAGTATAGTTGCAAATAAAAAGGTACAACCATATATCAGATAAAGAACAGTGAACAGTAACACACATCTTTATACTCATTCATTTTAGTTTAATTTAACTTACTATTTCATCTGGTTAATCTTGTATTTGATTATTAATAACTATTAATCGTTGATTTCATTTCACCTATGAATTAAAAAGGGAGATGCAAAAAATTAAGTCACCTAAAAAGGAGACTAGAAAGTGGGCTTTGGGTTTACTTTTACCAGCATTGTAATTCTCACTTTCCTTATTTTGTCCTTTAGTCTGTAGTGACCACTATATATGGCTGGAACAAATCTACGGCAGAGACATTCTCATAACAATCACCATTTTCAACATGCATATGCATGAAGTACGCACAAGCTTACAATGTTGTGATGTGCCCATCCGCACTCAAGCGATAAAAGAACTATGTTACGTTCCATGTGCAGTAATACTATAAATAATCTAAAATGTTCTAGAACACAGGTATATAAGCTTTTTACCACAAAAATCAAATCAGTCCGGAATACAGTTTTATAAGTAAATATCATCGCTGCCCGACTCCATCTTGTGGAATATTAAATTCACCCAACATGACTTTGCGCGCGTCATGCATCTAAATTCTCAGCATGGAAAGTTACCATATAGAACGAGAATTAATTTTTTTCAGCAAGTTATTTTGAACTGTTGTTTTCACATGTACTGAACACACACACATACACATGTCACTTAAGCAAGTAATGATTTTCTTTTCCCCCCAGAAAATAACCATGTGTCCCTTTGTTCATGAAACTCTCTAATCATAAACTTTTTGCCTTTTGTACAGGACACTTATAAGCAGAGACTGTCTAATGAACATTTGTGGCAAAATCCCTTAACGTTAGAATGATTCAAATTACTGTTTTTTAAACAGGTTAATAAATATTGTTATTTCATCCTAGTACAGCGATCACCGTTTTTACACATGTATGAAGTACGCGCAAGCTTACAATGTTGTGATTTGCCAATCCATACTTATGTAATAAAAGAACTATGTTACATTCCATGCGCCGTAATACAACAAATAGTCCAAAATGTCTAGAACACAGGTATATAAGCTTTTATCCACAAAAATCAAATCAGTCCAGAATCCAGTTTTACAAGAAAATATCATTGCTGCCCGATTCCGTCTTAAATTCACCCAATATGACTTTGCGCTCGTCATACACATAAATTCTCAGCATGGAAAGTTACCATATTGAACGAGAATTGATTTTTTTTAAACAAGTTATTTTGAACTGCTGTTTTCACATGTACTGAACACACGCACACACACACACACACACACACACACACACACACACACACACACACACACACAGATGTCACTTAAGCAAGTAATTATTTTCTTTTCCCTCCAGAAAATAACTACATGTGTCTCTCTGTTCATGAAAATCTGTAATCATAAACTATTTCCTTTAATGCCGAGACACTCTTATAGTGAATCCTTTTCAATGAACATTTCATTACTTTGCAAGCGTTAACGTCAGGAACATTTTGACTTAATATTCATCAAACACGATCATAACTGTTGTTCATTTTATGTAAATTCATTATGCGACCTCAGCGCTAACCACACAGTTCTCATATAACTTCTCATTATGTGTTTCATAAAAGAAGAAAAAAAAACGTGGATTACTTCATTTCAAAAAATTAATTAATGCGTGAGCCTACAATGGTAACCCTGATAACAGAAAGCAAGACACTACCTCTGCACAACCAATAACCTACAGTGGTAACCCTGATGACAGAAAGCAAGACACTACCTCTGCACAACCAATAACCTACAGTGGTAACCCTGATGACAGAAAGCAAGACACTACCTCTGCACAACCAATAACCTATAGTGGTGAACCTTGTGAGGTCGGAATCTGACAGACACTCTAATGAAATACAATCACAAATTTCAGCCGCTTGCAAACTCTCTTCAAATCTGCACATGAATCCAAAAACTAATGATTACTCAGGCACAAGGGCTCCTCATTTCGATTAACCATCATCGAATAAATAAAGATGCTGGAATTCAGTAAATCATAACTCCTGTAATATACAGACCATGATCGAGGAATTATCGAATGATAGTGACGGTGCAGAACACTTGTGGACCAGAAATGGAAAATGTCACAGTGTCGTCGAATTTGAGTACATTTGCATTGGTTAAAGTCCTGCCTTTTTGGGCATACAATACACTTAGGTTTCTCAACTTAAAAAAGAAAAAAAAAAAAAGAACAGAACTAATCTTTCTTTTCCAATCATCTAATATGACGTCAGTAAATCAACCACGTGTATCCATGGACCTTCCTCACAGTGCCAAACACACGGACTTCCTACAGAGTAACGGTCCCGAAATCAGCACGTTGCAAAATCTGCCAACCAACAGGATTTTACCTACATCGTTGCCATGGTTATTATCAACGCCTGTTTACGCTGAATCTTCCATGAAACTCACATTACAATGCAGATTAATGCTCTTGCACCAAATCACGGCCATGCCGAGCATAACAGAGATACAAAAATTAATAACGCGCCGCCCCCCCCATTAGGCCAACTACGCTTGACATGTTCAGAATAAGCTCATTACCAGAACCTTGTAGTCTTAAACAATCCTGATAGATTTTCACGCATGCATAAGCACAAGTAAATTGCACTCTTATGCAATGCCGATACATCAGTACAAACCCATTTGTACTTGGACTTTGACTGTGCAAACTCATATGCACACATCACTGTTGATTTGCAGACTTATATAGATCTATGACAGATTGCTGAACCAGAGAAATGACGAGGAATTATCACCTACAACATTCTACCTTCGCTCAACTCTACGGTAATTGCTAAACAGATACAAACGTCCATAATGCACCTCTCGAACACAGATGATTCATTTCTTTCAAAATTATGCAATTCAACACACCCAGGCAACCATGCAACTCAAATATTGATGACATCATTTTTCTTTTGAACTGCCACCAACTGCAATAATTCTATTCTTTCTATTTTCGTCTAGAAGGAGAGTCATGTAGTAACCACTGTATATGGTTGGAACAAATCTACGGTAGAGACATTCTCATAACAATCACCATTTTCAACATGCATGTGCATGAAGTATGCACAAGTTTACAACGTCATGATTTGCTCATCCGCACTCATGCGAGAAAACAACTATGTTACGTTCCATGTGCAGTAATACAACAAATAGTCCAAAATGTTCTACAACACAGGTATATAAGCTTTTTACCACAAAAATCAAATCAGTCCGGGATACAGTTTTATAAGTAAACATCATCGCTGCCCAACTCCATCTTGTGGGATATTAAATTCACCCAACATGACTTTGCGCGCGTCATGCATCTAAATTCTCAGCATGGAAAGTTACCATATAGAACGAGAATAATTTTTTTTTCAGCAAGTTATTTTGAACTGTTGTTTTCACATGTACTGAACACACACACACACACACACACACACACACATGTCACTAAAGCAAGTAATGATTTTCTTTTTCCCCCAGAAAATAACCACGTGTCCCTTTGTTCATGAAACTCTCTAATTATTAACTTTTTGCCTTTTGTACAGGACACTTATAAGCAGAGACTGTCTAATGAACATTTGTGGCAAAATCCCTTAACGTTAGAATGATTCGAATTACTGTTTTTTAAACAGGTTAATAAATATTGTTATTTCATTGTACAGCGATCTCAAGTCTTTTATCAAATGTCGTTATTTTTCCGAATTAATTCACGCCTTTTAAATTTATATGGATGTGGATGTAACTCGGTATATATCAGGAGATCTGGTTAAATTTATCTTTAATGGTCCCAGTGATACTCTAACACTTTCAACTTATAGATATTCCTGCACCTGCAACCTTGATCTCCAAAAATGATCGATTCCGATTATAAATTATTGAACACTGGCTCACACCCCAATATCTTACAAGTTCTTACATTCCATGAGTGATGTTTCTGGCAAAGGGGGAAAATTGCTGTTTTTGGGGTCTGAAGTACATACATAAAAATATATATATATATATATATATATATATATATATATATATATATATATATATTGAAGATGCCACATTATTAGGGCTAAACACTCAAGAATTTACTCATTTTCAGAAAATTTTCCTTTTATAGGTCATATCTATATATATAAAAATGTAACAACAGCAAGAAACAACAGCAGAAAAAAAAAACTTATACCAATACAGTAGAATTTAATTATCTACCAACCTAAATACTTTCAACATGCTAAAACAAAGTTTTTTGTTTTTTATTTTTCTAATTTCAAAATATGTTGCACCATTATTGTGATGTTTAATTTGCAGTATATTTCAATTAAACTTTTATTATAAAAAGTTTAAGTTTATGATTTGTTTCCTGCAAAAAAAAAAAAAAATTAAAAAAAATACCCTCTCTGAAAAAACAGGTAAAACTAGCTGATAAAATATGTAAGCCTTCTGGGGAGCTAACCGCTTCAATATAATTCCAGAAACATATAGTGAGAAAGCAGAACATTTTATATATTGAATATACTATATTTCTAATTTTTTTATGGTAGGAAGTTAAAATATGGAGTTGGGGGGGGGGGATTAGCGATTTTTGAAAATTTCAGATGATAAAAGTTAAAAATCTAGCGATTTTCTGGACATCTCAGTTGCCAACACTGCATCACGGAAAGGATATTTTGGTCTCAACACTACAGGCTTAATGTAAACAGAATGTGTTTACAATATTGGTAAATTTTCAATGGGTTTAATCACATGATTATTGATAATGTAACCATGTGATTGAAATTTAATTTAAATTAACCACACGTGGTCGCTTTCCTATCAAATATTCATCGAAAAATGGTAGGTACAGACAAAATGAATGCTGATGCTCAAAATGTATAAACATTTTGACCCCTCCCTTTGCTTAAAAATTCACCAAAAATCAGGAAATTAACCAATTTTAATGAAAATTGCAGTATTTATCAAATAATGATCGCAGAATATAATGAACTAATTATTTTTACTTAACTCTAAGTGAAAATGTTTTATTTTGTTTAAACAAAAAATACCTTTACTAAAGTTATGGTTTTTAGTAGTAAATAAAAAGCGCAAGAATTTATTTTTGCTTTTTTTATATAAATAAAGCATCGTAATTTGTAACAATAAAAAATAATTTTTACAGTAACATTACGAAAAAAAAAAAGCCCCTAAAGTCCGTATTAATGAATTCGATATAACTCGAAGAAAAATGAATTTCTCGCATACTATTCATGAAATTAAAGATTCAATTAGATTCCTATTTCAGTCACCTAAATTATTCAGGGTGAAATGAGTTTAGGAATTTATAGCCAAACCTAAATATTTTTTTTTTTTTTGCTTAAGAAAATAGCATTAATAACAGTAAGATAGGTAAAATTTGCATAGAATGCTCTGCTTTACGGTTGTTGTAAAAATGGAACGGAAATTTGAATTTTGTTCCCTTTTAAATTCGGTACATTTTTACATTACGTCCAACTCATTGTTCACATTCGACACGTCAACTTTTATAGCTTTTCGGGTATGCTGGCAAGGTTAGGGGTGTCTATTCCGAAAGCCGTTCTTAACATGGGTAGATTGGTAGGTATGTCAGAAATTTTGTGAAAAATAGTGAATAATCCCACCCTGTCTTTCCAAGCTTGAAAAATGTAACTCAAGCTCTAATTTTTTTTTTCAATTAAAGGAGCAAGGACCAAGGTTTCATAAAAAAAAAAGAAAAAACAAACAACGTGATTAAAAAAAAAGTTTTAAACTTCAAACTTTACAGGTAAATTTCTAAATAACACTACTTTTTTTGTTTTAAATTTGAATATATTATTTATTGACCTTTTCTCTTCAATTTGTGATATATAAAACTTTGGTGAGTAAATTAATTATTTACTTTTTAATAGACCCTTGGGGGGGGGGTGAATTAAAAAAAAAGTTTGTCTAAAATATTATATTTGGTTTATTGGAAAGAGCATAAAATTTCATATTGACCCTGAAAATATCCTAAAAATAGAATCGATAGAAAAATTTTGATAGATTTAAAAAATTTAAAAATGTTGAGTTCGTAAAATTCATTACTGTTTTTTAAAAAATAAAAAAAATATTTCTATTACTTTTAAAACAACTTTAATAGTTTATTTTGGAAGTATAATCCATAAAGAAAATAAACAACCCACTTTTAAAAGAGAAATTACGAATTTTTAATATTTTATTCGCAGTTTCGTGAAAGGGGTGTCAAAAATTCCGACAAAAATTCTGATACATCTACTAGATTGGAGTATTTATTTGTTGTAAAAGTATCCGACAACCTATAAATGTCGACATTTCCAATGTGAATGGTAAGCTGGACTTATGTAAAAAATAACAAAAAGAGATACCAAACTGACTTTTTCGTTTAAAAATGGAATTATTTCCCTTTCGCTATTAACTTTTTTTTTTTTTTTTTAAATATTTTGTGTTTTATATACATCAAGTACAATTGCTGAATGTTACTGTTTTGATTATATTCGTTGGGGGGGGGCACAATTAAAAAATTAAGAAAGATTAAAACGAAGCGAAATTTAAGTTTCTGTTCCATTTTTACAACAACCGTAAACCAGCGCATACTCAGCAAGTTTTATCGTAATTTATAAGCATAATGTTGAAACACTAAATCAACATTTTATTTATTTTTTTGCATAATTAATGATGGAAGTATTTTTCTTTTTATTTTCTGAACATCTGTTAAAACAAAAAAATAATTTGTACATTCTCTTGAAAAAAAGAATCAAACTTTTCTCTACTTTCACATAACTATTTACAGTGTTCATGTAAAGCATTCATCTGTTCTTTTTATAATAAAAATTCCGTTTTCCAAGAGAAACGTTTACTGACAAATTTCTTTTTAAAAAAAAGTGCAAGTTTTCCTGAAAAAAAGAACTTTCACCTAATAATTTATGGTAAAAAAATAATCTTTTTTTGGGGAAAAAAATAACAACTTTTATTGATTAAAAAAATTGCAAAAACTAATAAAAGTAAATGAACGAACAAAATGCAATTTTTCTTGAGGAATGTATTCCAGTTTAACAAACTGAGCCTCAGCAATGCGTGGCCGAGTACAGCTAGTATATATATATATATATATATATATATATATATATATATATATTACCGTTTTTAATCTGCTTAGTTACATATGTTTCCACTACCGGAATCAAATTAACAATCCGTTAGTTTCATCAGACTTTGCAGATTTAAATATTTATTATAAGGAAGAAGAGATAAAAAAGTATAAAGTAGTAATTATAAACAATAGATAATATATACAAGTAATAAGTATAGAGATAGATATACATTAATATATAGTAATAATTAGTAATAAATGGTGATATTTTTATTTTTTTTTTTTACATAGGCATCACCACATTATCAAGGCCAAGAGGCCACTCAAGGATAAGGGTTAAAGAGTGTACAGTAGAAATTGGACATTATAGTAATCATTAGTAATGAAAAGCAGGAAAACGGAAGACAATTCCACAGGTGTGCAATTCTAAGAAAAAAGCTTTGTTCATGGAATCTACGTTTAGGTTTAGGCACAGATAAAGAGTAGGGGGAATTATTGATAGTGTTTACAGCTAGACGAGTGTTTCTTGTGAAAGTTTGGCGAGGGGGGGACCATAGATTGAAGCTCATTCGAACACTTTCCATGAAAATAACGATACATCAGAGACAAACTCGCAACATCTCTTCTGTGAGATAAAGGTTGTAAGGAAGAGAAAAGGACATCTCCTACGAGGCTACGAAGTCTATTTTGAACTCTATCAAGGCAGGTCAAGTCCTTTCTAGCAGCTCCTGCCCAGATGTGGCAACAGTATTCCATCCTTGGACGTACCTGGCTCTTATATAGATAGAGAATAGCATCAGCAGTGAGATATCTACCGGATCGATAGAAAGATCCCACCATTTTTCCAGCGGCCTTGGCAACAGATTTGATGTACGTGTTCCATTTAAGATCAGGAGTAATGGTCAACTAGAAATAAAAAGTAGGTTTAAGGCTCCTAAAATTCGTACTAGAATTGTTCGCAGTGGTTAGAGTACTGGAAAAAATCAATTGTAAAAGTGATATTCTCCCGAAGGTTGAAGGTTCCATCCTCAGTGTTGGCGACTTACAAGAATTACTTAGGACCTCTATCCAATCATTGCTGATGGAAATAGAGCTCACTACCCCCGTGAAGTAAATAAAGGGTTCTGCTCGAAATTCTGTCCAAATTCCCGAGTTCGACAGAAATATTCCCGTGTTCGACAAGATACACCTGAAGAAGGTCGGAGGTTATATTGACCGAAACATTGTGAAAACCACACTCCAATGAATAATAATACATATAATCTCAAAAATTCAGAAACGTAACCTATCTTTGGTTGTGATTTACGCCATGGTTTCCTTGACCTTCACTTGTAAACTGAACACGCTATCTCACTTGTTATACAATCTACTAATCTAAATTGCCACAATAACTGGCAAAGACAAAATCTTGCGGCTCAAGATTTAAATCTTCCATCTTACTGGCTCCCAGTCACATGACCGGCAGCACACCTTGCTGTTAGGGAGGGGTGGAGCCTTTGGTCGCCGGCTAACATGAGTACCACGAGCCAACATTACTATCTACACAGCCGACCTTCTTTCTCATGCTACAGGACTCTTTAATCCTTTGTCCACAACATGTGGTATATGCTCAAACTTACTTTACAAGCTACAGAACTACTCATGTTGATACATAGACAAGACACATACTCCTACTATCTGCTACAACACGTAAATGCACTGAATACCTTTACCTTTCTGTTTCCATTAATCTGCTTAGCTTATCTACATCGCGGAACTGTCTAATTCTTTGTCCCGACTACTATTGGCTACAAACACGTGTAAACTGAACTATTCTCTCTGTCAACAAGCTGGTATAATATTCGATCTATTCTTACACACAAGAACACTTCCAACTACTAACCCATTTCTCTCTTGTAAATGCTACTAACGAAGATGACAAATAAAGTTGCTTCTAAATGTTAAAATGAGACTTCCTTAACATTGTCTTGTCTTTAAAAACTCTAATCCATTCTTTCAATGTATCCATACCATCAAAATGTCCTCTTCAACATGCATCTCCCGATATTGTTCGGATTTAATATTTCTCTGATGTCATCCGATATAGCAGTGTATTTAAGACTCACATTACACATCCATCATATCATTCTAATATTTCTCCCTATACAACACGCATCCTCAAACCTCACTGACCAGGTTTCATGTGCATACATTACCACTCTGCATACACATGCCAGACAGACTGTTCTTTTGGTCTATAGTGGTAAAGCTCTGTTGGTTAGTAATGACAGAAGTTCCCTGAATTTACTCCATCTAATTCTAATTCTTGCAATCACACTAGCATCTGTGCCACCCTGTGCTCCAATTATATCACCAAGGTAACAAAACTTCTTGACAACCTCAATAGTTTTGCAATCCAAATATATTTTCTTCACATTCGAGTTCTCATCCATCTTCATTGTCTCACACATCTTGCACAGAAATTGGTTATTCTCTCTCAACCTATCAGTTATTCTTCTGCACTTCTGCTGTATCCAATGCTTAAAGTCCTACAAAAAATCGAATTGCATCCAACACAATTTCCACAAACTGAGCAGGAAAACTTTCCTCTTTCTTTGGAAGTCACAAACTCATAAACGAAAAACAAAAACAACAAATAATTTATATCTAATTCAATAGAATTAAATTCTCTGCCAACCCATATACTTATAACTTGTACAAACTACAAGATGTTTTTTGTTTTAGGAATTTAATTTCAGTAAATGGTGTCTGATTATTAGAGCTATGACAACAGCATAATTTTTTATTGTTTTGTCTCTCGAGTGTGTATCCGTTGATATCTTATATAGAGCGATGTGGTTCTCAGTTGATTAACTGTGTCGGATATATACTCGAGAGTCAAAACAATGATAAGAATATTCTATTGTCATAGCCTACTGATTATATACAGCAATAATCTTGTTGCCACACCAGTTCTCGCTAGATTACCAAAATTAAGCAATATTGAGCCTGATCAGTACAAAAGGGGTCACCAATTTGGGAATACTAGTCGCTTTAAGTAGGAGAACGTCAACACCTCCCTGCAAGAGTTAGAAAAACATCTTTCCTATACAGGTGACTGAAAACGGCTTGTGAATTTCATATTCCCACGAAAATTCCTGGTTCAGAGGAAGTTAGGGTTAATGCTGCAGTTTCATCGTTCATCAAATAGTGTCTGATTGCCGCATGAAAAAATTGGCTGACGTAATTTTTAGGTGATCGTTCCATTCAGTTAACTTTTTGTGTTGTAAAGATATTAAAAAAATAAATACTTTTATCCGACCATTAACTCTAAGTCAGTATAGCAACCCTCTCCTCAACAAAATCCTTGTAAAAATACATGTAATCACCTAAGTTCAATGAAGTTAAGCTATCACTCGGTGAACATTGACGTTTTCTGTGTGTTAGTAAGACAGCTTACATTAAAATAAAACTTTGCAAAAAACGAAAACAATCTCACAAACAGTTTGTTCATGTTTTAAGTGCAAAAGTCGGTAATGAATTTAACTCTTACTGTGCTTGTTATAAATTATTTATTGTTTTCATGTTTTCTTTATGAGTAAAACCTGACCAATGACGGTTAAGAATATGGGTTACATGGGTAGAAATGATATGAGAATGATATGAAGGATGTTTAATGTGAGTCTTTAAAGACGGGCTTAGTTCTGATGACCTCAGAGGAAGATTAAATCTGGACAGTATAAGGAGATGTGTGCAGACTTCAAATATATAAGTATGTTGAAAGAACAGATGACACTAAGTTAGTAGATGGAGAACAATAAGGTAACAGGTCCATTCATAGAGGAAAGCCAAAAAAACATGCAATAAATAAATCGAAAATGGACTTGTGAGAAAGAGGAATAAATGAAGACCTGGTCAGAGATAGATTAGTTTGGAAGTCCATTATTTAAAGTCGTCCAATACATGCCAGCGTGTATAATGGGCATTAAATCGAATATGATCATGACGAGTTCTCAAATGTTAAATAGTCTGTGCCTTTTGCTTTACCCAAAAATGTTTGCAATGCGGAAGAAAATTTATGAGAGATTTTCCTTTGTGTACACCGTTTAATCGATTTATATTGCCGACTGCTTTTAACGAAAAGTCTTCATATAACGTTTTTTAATCGTAATTTTAGAAAAACAAAATCGCCGTTGTCTTCTGTGAATGTTTTTTGGTTTTAATTATAATCATGAAATATTCGTCAGTTTTTCTATGTAAAAACTAAAAATGATTTAATGAACAAGTTTGAATATTTGTGTGAATTAATTGCCGAGGTGGAAAAAAAGGTGTTACTAAAAAAGTTATCCGTCAAGAAAGGTAAATCATTTTATTATTTTTATTTATTTTTTTATTTTTTCAGAGAACAGGTGCATTGCATCATTGCGTGTTTTTATATATATATGTTCTTTTTGTATTACAACTCCAACTTAGGATTAGTGATGAGGTTAAGGACAAGGTGTGGCAAACCAGAAATATCACCGACTCAATGTCCGCAGCAAACGGTGTCCGGTCAGATTCAGTTCCTGATATTAAACTTCATCCGTAAACTTCCGGTAAAGAGTTTCAGTTTCAATTTATAAACTTCATAAAAGTAAATGCCGGATTGCCATAGTATTAATGACCTTATCATAGGACCTGTTCTGATCCTACACTTCATCTTTTCTGTCCTCGGTCAATAGAGGAGAAATCCTTCATGACTGAGATAATTTTTATTTTTGTTCCAATCCAGCGTGTCCCCTTTTGAGGAGCTGAATTTTCCCCACAGATACTATATTTTACTCCTCGTAATGTATCTGCCCTCGTGATGAGGCACTAGGCAGCCGTCCTTAAGTGAGGTGGAGGGGGGGGTCACTAATCTGTACTTTCACCTAACAATAAAATTAATAAATAAAAATTAGCCCAAAACATGAAGTCTTTAATATCAACTCAATTTGATCGGACACTGTCTTGCCATATTCGTATTTTGAGTGTCATTTCCTAACATTTTGGCCCATGTAACCTGCGACCTTCTTTAAGCTCTCAAAATTCATACGAAAATTGTCCTCAGGAACACCTGACATGAACGGATAAGGTACTAGGTAAAATTCAGTTGTAAGTGGCACTCATCTGGAGATTAAAGATTCAATCCTCCATGCGGGCGATACAAAAAATATAGTTTCGATTTACTTAAGATTTCTATAAGATCACGGCTGATGGAACGAAGGCATACCCCCGTGGATTAAATAACACCCAGAGTTAGGATTAGGGGAAAGTTTTTGTTTGAGATGTTTATTAACACCCGGACTTAGTGTTAGTGGTACTGGTACAGTTAAGGATGGTTTGAGGAAGGTTATGGTTAATGGTATGGTTTAGAAAGGGTTTGGGATGTTATAGTAAAAATTAAATCAGTTAAGTTTATTACGTTCATTATTATCGTCCATAATTGTTTTTTGTTTTTTTTGGTGTTTTTTGTATCGGGCAATTTGTCGTCTGCCTACCTCGGTTAAGTTTGGAAGTGGTCGTCAAATTATTATTTCTTAGTCATTAAATTTGTGATTTACTATATTTTCTTCTGTGTAAATTTCTACCATCCTTCACCTACATGGCAACTGCTTGTTTTATTTATTTATTTATTTATCTTTACCAAATTAATTGAATTGAATTAATGATCTAAATTGATAAGTAACAGTGTTTTTACGAGGAGTAAAGTATAGTATCTGTTTTGATACTACATTGCATCTTTTCTGCCCTCGGTCAGTGAAGAAGAAATCTTTCTGGAGTGAGGCAATTTTTATTTTTGTCATTTTGAGGAGCTGGGTTTTTCAAATATTACTAATCGATCTTGTGTCTAACTATCAAGGTGTGTGTTTGTCGGGGGGGGCAATAAATAGAAACACAATAGCCTTTTTACAAAGTCTATGGTTGTATAATCCATTGTATTCCCCCATCCCCTTCCACCGTGGGAAGATATTGCACAACACCAGAAGGTAGTGTACTCTGGCCGTGCAAAAAAAAAAAAAAGAAGAAAAAAATGTTTGAACAGACATATTAGAATTTCCTGGTAGTAGTGCTTCAACCATGAACTAACTCCTCAAAAAAAGTGGCTTAAATGGCGTATTTGCAGATTGACGTATTCCAGATGCAAGGGAGACAATTCTATTTTTCACAAAACTTGATGAAAACGTAATTTCATTAAAAAAAATGGTGCTTTTTCAGTATAATGGAATTTCAGCAAATGCATTTGAGGTAAAAAAACAAAACAAAAAAAAACACTATTACATACATAGGTGTCATGTCCAAATTAGTATAAATTCCAAAAATTACGAATACATAAGCTCAGTCATTATAACAATACAATTTGCAATTCCCTCTGAACCATTCAAAAATAGGAGGCATTATTTTGGAATGACCCTCATATTTCTCTCTCTCTCTCTCTCTCTCTCTCTCTATATATATATATATATATATATATATATATATCGCTAAAACAGCACTTCCACTAGGTGGGTTGAACCAACTCTCTCAAAAGAGGACATTTCATGGGACTCACTTGTATACCCATAAAAGTTTTTGCAGAATATATATATTTTAAGCCCCCTTCCTTTGGTAGAGCACTATCATAAAATTATTCTATCTGTTGCTTCATTTTGCGAAGCTCATTGTTTGTTTGTAAATAAACAAATAAGTCGAGCACTGTAAAAGTAAAAGTGTCTATGTAAATGGTCATTTGAGAAGGTCGTTTACAGGCACCGATCTCATGAGCTGGACGTTAGAATTGCTGCTTATTAACTAGATGGTTGGTTGTAGGTTCAATCCTTGGGTAGGGAGAGGTGCTAGTCTAGCCACACTGATACAACAAAATTGTATGTGGATAACTCACGAGAAACACCCGGCTGGCTGAAACTACTGTCAATAATTTTCCCCACTCTTTATCTGTGCCTAAATCCAAACGTAGATTTCATGAGCAAAGCTTCTTTCTTAGAACTACACGCCAGTGGAACTCTCTGCTGCTTGCCTGTTTCCCACCTGACTACAACTTGGACGTCTTCAAGTCCAACATAAACAAACTCTTGACAAACCGCTCCCTTAAGTAAGACACTCTATCAAAACCCCCAATACTAATGATTACTACAATATTATCTCATTGATTACTGTACACGCAATAACCCTTATCCCTGAGTAGCCTTCGGGCCTTGATAAGTGGTGACCCCCATGTAAATATATATATATATATATATATATATATATATATATTGCAAACCTTTCCTCTGATTAGAAGAATTGCATTTTTCAAAACTCTACCGAATAAGGTCTTTCCATTTTATATGTACTCCTTGTCAGATAATTAAAAACTCTGTATACTTTCTTTATAGGTTTTTAGTGGTTCTTGAGAATTTGAATTAATTTTCAATAAGATGTTTCTATGTGTGTGTGTATAAACTCAGAATTTCTATTTCTTTGACCAGGATTGCATTAATTAATAGTTAATAGCTAAAAACAATCAGTTTTGTTTATAACTTTGGTTGTTTATTGATCCTAAAAAGTATATTTTATTTTTAATCTCTTTCATTGATTTTTGGTATATTTAGTTTTAATCTATATTTTCTTTTATGATTGGTCAAACAGATAGAAGTTGGAGGAGTTTTCACTCTCACACTCAGGCCTACTACCACTCCCACCCACATACATTGGGAAGACTTTTTTTGTAAGACACTTTTCTAGTACCATTATTATGTTCTGCATACTTTCTGGAAATTTAGCTATTCCCCAACTTTGAAGGATAACCGTGTTACATGATTAGCTTTCTAGCAAGAAACATTCACTCTTATAATTTGACTCCATGTAGATGCTTATACATTCCAAAACTATTGATTGAAATTTGACTATTTGATTTGAAGAGCAACTGGAATGCCAGATGTCTCCATAGTAAAAATACTAGTTAAAAAGTTTGAATGAAGCCATAACTATAATACTCTACTATGGGTTTAGTGTACTAATTCATATGCTTACGTCAATATTCTGCTTAACACAAATCTATTAAAGATGTACAGGATTACATTTTTAAATTATGTGTGTGATTTTTTCCGCTATCCAGCAATTAGAAGGTTGCATGCACAGGAATGGAGAAGACAGAACTGCTTGCCCGGCGATTTGTGTCCAACTCCACCTTAGAGCCAACAAACAACTCCATCCCAAATTTCCCATGTTGACTGAAGCCACACTAGATGATGTAAAAATCACCCCTTCTCATGTCCACGATATCATAAAAAACTTAAACACCTCCAAGATATATGGGCCTGATCTCATCCCTGCTATACTAATTAAAAAATGCTCAGTTGAGGTAACCCTCATACTTTCTAAGCTCTACAATAAATATCTTGCTGAATCTTGCTTCTTTAATAGTTGGAAAATGGCCTTTGTGATACCAGTGTACAAGGATTCTGGCGAAAGGACTGACTCTCTCAATTATCGCCCTATTAGTTTCCTCCACTTCTTCATTAAAATCTTTGAGACCTTAATTAAGCAAGCACTGGTCTACCAACTCACAAAAACAAATCTTTTCTCTGACAAACAGTATGACTATAGACAATGTTGTTCTACTGCAGATATTTTAACTATTATCTCTGAACGCATTTACCATGTATTGAATAAGCCGGGCGAAGCCAAGGCTGTAGCCCTTGATATATCTAAGGCCTTTGGCAAAGTCTGGCATGAAGGGCTGCTAATGGAAATTAAATTCTACGCTATAACTGGACATATACTAAATGTAATTAGATCCTTCTTAGACAATAGAACCATCCAGGTTGTCATTGATGGACGTCTAAAACGCATAATATTAATGCGGGAGTGCCTCAGGGGGCCGATCCTTGGATCACTATTATTCCTGATATTCATAAACGACCTCCCTGATAATATTGTGTCTGAGATGAGTATATTTGCTGATGATACAATGCTCTTTAACATGCATAAGAGAAGAATGGATGTACATAAATCTAAGTCAATGGCAGAATCGTTAGAAAATGACCTCCAGACCATATTGGAATGGGGCCGCAAATGGATGGTAACATTTAATGCTAGTAAGACTAAGTTGTTCTCCTTTAGCAATTACAAGACACCTTTTCAACCACCTATACCCATGACAAATAATACCCTACCTGAGAATTCTTCCTTCAAACACCTCGGCCTAACATTTGTGAGCAATGTGAACTGGGACAAATACATTTAGGACATTGTGAAAGCTGCTGCAAAGAAGGTGGGTTCCCTCTATCAAGCTAGAAGACTATTCACACCTGAGAGTATCCTGTATCTTTACAAGGCCACTATTCATCCATGCATGGAGTATTGTTGCCACATCTGGGCTGGTGCATCTACCACTAGCCTCTTCCTCTTTTATAGGGTCCAAAAAAGAGTTTTCAATCTAATAGATCCCACTTTGTTAACTAAGCTCCAACCCCTGTCCCATCACCTCCATGTTGCATCTCTGTGCCTATTTTACAAATATTTTAATGGAATGTGCTCTGATGAACTCGTTGCACTTGCATCTCCTCGATGTACATATCCCTTAGCAAGAAAATCTCACCCCTTCACTGTTGAGGTCCCTAAATGCCAGAAAGCTTTCTATTCTAATAGTTTCTTCCCTCAAACTTCTAGACTTTTGAATTCCCTTCCTGCTATCTGCTTCCCTGGCTGTACTGATATGCAAAAGTTTAAAAGTAATGTAAACAAACATCTTGTTAATCTTTCCTTAGCCCCTTACATCCAAATGGCCTTGTTTGGGGTGAAAAAAAAGAAAGACAAAAGAAAGATTAGAAAATTTGCATAAAATCTAAAAATGTAAAATTTACTGGTAAGACAATCGATGTGTTCTTGAATCTCAAAGTGCCTTCCTGGGAATTGTATGAGGATATAACCTCATTTAAAATCCAAATATATTTTGATGAATTTAAATCATATGTATAGCATTTTCTAAGGAAGACAATGGAAGTGGTCCTGAATTTTTATGTTACCCTGTATGTGCTGAATATTTACATGCTCCTCAACATTCAAGGATAGAACCTATTCAAAACTTTAAATATATATATACATCCGATTTTGATAAAATTTACTGTACACTCTTTAACCCTTATCCTTGAGTGGCCTCGTGGCCTTGATAATGTGGTGAAGCCCATGTAAAAAAAAAAAAAAAAAAAAAAGACACTAATTCAAAAAGTTTTACAACATTTCAGCTTCTTCTAAGTATATTAAGGGGCAAAACTACTCACTACTAATGCCTACCCTAGAAAAGTCAAGAAACTCCTCAACAAAGCAAAGCAGCCAGTTAAGCCAGAGATACTTTGGTTCTTCGCATGGTCAGTTGTACAAAACACAGAACAACAGGTGACCAAAATTGTCTGCATCATGAAAACCAAATTTCTCTTTTTTTTTGTTTTTAATGAAAATTCCTTCAGATAAGAAAGTTGGAAAGTTGCAGTTCTTGGAAAGAAGCTACTGGAATAAAAAGCTGCATTACAATGAGGTATCAAAGCATTGAATTGATGGCGACCACTTGAATAACGAGTCAAACGAGTTGGAACCAGACGAAGCAGGGAATAGGTCAGACAATTCTAAAGAACACATGCAATAATAGTATTTGTAGAAAAGACTGAGACTAGCAACATCACAGAAAGAGAAGAAAATTGGGTGGAGCCAATCAAATTATAGATATATTTCTTCACCTTATCAAGAACCCTCAAATGAGACAGAAATTCATCTGCCTAAATATGACAGACATACTCCATACATGCTTTGCTAATAAACTTGTAAAGATAGAGAATAGACTTAGGCATGAGAAAGTGTTTAAAATGATCGTGAGAATCGAATTTATGAGAAGCAGAAAGAACAATGGATCTAATATATGAACTCCAAGAAAAATTTGACAAGAAAGAAAAACCAAGAAGATTCAGAGGCCCTTAAACTGCAATGACCTTTTGAGGTGTTTCCTGTTGGTTGGTTGGTTGTTTTTGTTTTACGGCATATCAACCCTTTTCGGGTTACTTAATGCCGAATCCAAAGATTTTGAAGAAAAATTTTTTTAATAGAATATATTTGTTGTTTTGAAGTCGGTTTCTATTTAACCCACAGTTGGGACCCTAACAGGTATTACCACTCCGGGTCAGAGTGGACCTGGGAGCAATGGTAATTAAAGGCTGGCTCCACACTCCCCAAAGTCCACAAGCTGGGGCCTCACCATCGGATATAGTTTAAGGTCATATCCAGACCCCCCATTGAGGGACTTTTACCCTCTGCAGGGGGGCAGAGCATATTCTAATGCTCCACCGACAGGGCCGTGTTTCCTGTGGAGGTCATATCATGCTGCCCCATATCTTAGAAAAGAGAACCAGGTTCAATTAAAATAGTTATATTGTGTTGCTATCCACTCTCACATACTGGCTAGAGATGATAACTGCGATAGGCCACATGTCTGGCAGCAGTTTTTTGTCAATATAGCTGTCTTAGCACACTCATGACTTTACCAATTGCAATATTTTGTCCCTCCCCCCTCTCTCAACTTGACTGATTGTAACCCCATGGACTATCATATGTGGAGCACAGTTGAGAACGACACCAATTGTACTGTCTGCAACAAGCTGGTTGGTAGGATCAAATTTATTGTTGCATATCTCTTACATGACACCATAGAGATCTCATGCTCCAGGCTCAATTACATGAAAAGAAACTATGAGACTGATAAGATGTCTTTTGTGAGTCTTCAAGACAAGTTTAGATTTGATGACCTCAGAGGAACACTGAATGATATTGGTGTGTGCACAATAGTTTGGTTACATTGAGAGAATGGATGAAAGTGCTAGAGTAAATTAGATGCAAAAATTGTTAAGGTAAAGGTCAGTTGACAGAGAAAGGTCAAGGAAAACATTGGAGAAAGTGCTATGGATGACTTTCAGAGAAAGAGGGGTCAGTGAAAACCTGGTCAGAGATTGACTGATTCGGAAGTTAATTTCTAAAAATTGTTCAATACATTCATCCATCCGTCCATAGCCTTGAGCCCCTGGATGAGGATAGGCCATCCACAACTTTTGTAGATGTTTTTGCAGCTAGTTCTTTTTTCAAGGTGAGGGTGCTGGCCCTATGCCCAACCTTCCCAGAAGGTACATACAGCGCCTAGCCTTCCTAAATGGTCACCTATTCTGGTACTGTCCAGACTCAACGTTGCTTAACTTCGGTGATCTGGTGAGAACCAGTGTGTCATTATTATGTCGTACTATTCAATACATGTGAGTATATAAAAAATCACGATGACACACCAGTTCTTGTTAGATCACCAAAGTTGAGCAATGTTGAGACTGGTCCATACCAGATAGGTGACAAATTCGGGAAGTCCAGGTGCTATAATGTAAGGAAGATTTTGACACCTCCCTGCAAAAACCTAATGTCATCATCCCCCTTAATGGAGATATACATACTACTGGAGACTGCTTTTGAATTTCATACTCCCATGAAACTTCCTCCTTTGGAGGAAGCCGGTTAAACCTGCCTTGGATTAATGCCATAGTAAAATAACCTGCCTTGGATTAATGCCATAGTAAAATCTGGTATTAAACTAAATATGAACAGGAGGATGATGATAAATATTTCGCATTCTCCCTCTTCATTTCGCATCGATTTTGCTCCTGTCCACAGGTCAGAATTTTACAAGCTCACTCTCTAGTCTGTAAGATCAGCAAATCGCCAATCTCCAAACTCCACTTTTGTTTAATCACTTACTTTTAAGTATTTTTGGCTGGTCAGCCTTCTTGCAATTGCATTCTTATACAACAGTTTATCCAAGAGCTTGAGCACTCCACATGGCTATACCAGTGCAACAGATTTTTTTTTCTTAGGATGACATGTATGTTGGGTGGGTAATTGTAGCGCTTTCAACAAATTATCCAACTTAATGTGTCGTCTTTTGATTAGATTTCCTATTGCAGGTAGTTACAGTTCCGCAATAAAGGATTGAGTAAGAAAAGACTGAGACTAGCAGCATCACATAAAAAGGTTGCAGAGAAGAAGAATGGGTGGAGCCACTCACCAGCATAAGGAGAGTAGAAAGTGAACCTTAGGTTTACTTTTGACACTCTCATAACTCTCGGTTCCTTTAATTTATCCTTTATTCCTCATATTTCATAGACAAAGGGGGAAGGTTGTCTTCTGGGTTAGGATCTATTCATTTCACACTTATCTTGGCTGATTTTTGACCTTGAAAGAGTATTTTTTTTTAGTTCCTTATATCAAGTGGCTTCATGCCTTGTCTGGAGTAATTTCCATAAAATATAGATAACATGATACTCCTGACACAACTGCTATATAATTTACTCTGAATGTAAAGTGAGACTGTTTGCAGTACATTTGTACTGCAAACAGCTTACGATATAAACAACTTATGGTATAAACAAACAGTGGGACAGTTTGCTATAAAAAAAAAAAACAGAGCCAACAGCTCACAGAATTTCTAAAAAATCGTTGAACCCATGTGAGTATGTAAAATAGGCATTAAACAGAAAACGATGATGCTGACTGTTTTTTCTTTATTTTCAGGTGTCAACAATACCACTAACAAGACTTGAACCTAAACCAGAAATGAATCTGCTCTCATCCCAAAGAGAATTTTGTTGCAAATTCTGCAGCCAAACATTCAGCACCAATGTCAAGCTCATCTCGCATCAGAAACTAGATTGCAATGAGAAAGCAAACCTCCATGGAGAATTAAAAAAAAACGATTACACGTGCAAAGACAGTCGAGCTGCTAGTTTCAGAGCGAGCCGGAACGAACAGAAACATGCGACGTGTGAAGTGTGTGGGAAACGGTTTTCACAAAGTAATATCAAAAGACACGCACGGACGCACACGTTTAGGACCCCGTTTTATTGCATGATATGTGGAAAATCCTTCTCCCAGAATCAGACGCTGAAAATTCACTTCCGAGTTCATACGGGTGAGACGCCGTTCCAATGTGAAGTTTGTGGAAAATCGTTCGCTCGCGGGGACATATTAAAAACACATCGGATCACGCACACGGGAGAGAGACGTTACAAATGCGAAGTGTGCGGGAAGGCTTTCACCCAGAATTATAGTTTACAGATCCATTTACGGATCCACACAGGAGAAACCCCGTTCCCGTGTGACCTGTGCGGGAAAGCCTTTTACATAAGTGGACATTTGAAGAGTCATATGAAGACGCACACCGGCGAAAAACCATACGAATGCGATATTTGTGGCAAAACCTTCGCTCAAAAGACACACATGAAAACCCACGTTATAATACACACTGGAGAGACGCCCTTCCTATGTGATGTGTGTGGGAAATCTTTCTCTCGAAGGACGACTTTTAAAAACCATGTTGATACACATCGGAAAAAATAAATATCTTCTGAATTTTTTTAGATGAGCAGTGATTATTTATATTATATGGATTCTTTGGACTACGATTCTCATCTTGAGTGTATGATGTAACCTCCGACCTTTGTCAGGTGTACAGTGTAACCTCCGACCTTTGTCAGGTGTATGGTGTAACCTCCGACCTTCATTAGGTATACATGTATTGTCAAACTTGGGGATCTTTCTGTCGAACTTGGGGAATCTGCACGCAATTTCAAATGGAACCCTGTATTTAATGAATGGGGGTAGCATGTTCCCATTCTGTCAGCCATGACTGGATAGAAGTCCTAAGTGATTCTGAAGAAGGTTGTAGATTACATCAACTGAAACGTTGTGAAAAACAATACACAAGATGAGAATAGTAGTTCGACGAATCTGAATAATAAAAATAAATTGCTGATTTGCAAAAAAAAAAAAAAAAATGATCAGTATGTGTGTTATGCTTAAGCGAAAAGTATGTGTATCATGCTTAAGCGAAAAATATGTGTATTATGCTTAAGCGAAAAATATGTGTATTATGCTTAAGCGAAAAGGACAAGTGTAACTGCAATGAAGACATTAAACCATTTATCAGCAGATGCTTTTGGTTTTTTATTGTGTTTATGTTCTTTTTTTTTTTACTAGGGGTCACCACTTATCAAGGGTCACTTGAAGATAAGAGTTAATGAGTGTCGAGTAGACTGTGAGACAACACTGTGATGATCAGTAATGGTGGAAATCGGGTAGCATTTGATTAATTAAGAGGACAACTCAACAGGAACTTGTTTACATTAGACTTGAAAATGCCCTTGTTGTAGTTAGCTCGGAAGCAATCGTGTGATACTGTGTTCCACAGACGGATAGTTCTAGGAAAGATTTTTTTTTTTTTACTATGGGGGGGGGGTGTCCTCACTTATCAAGACCCAACAGCCACTCAAGGTTAGAGGTTAATAAGTGTTGGGTAGACTAAAACAACATCGTGATGAGCGGTAATGGTAGAACTTGATTGGGTAGGAATTGATTATTTACGAGGATGGCTCACCAAAAACTTATTTACATTAGATTCAGAAACGACCATATTATAGTCAGCTGAGAAGCAGTCCACAGACAGACAATTCTAGAAAATAAACTTTGTTCATGGAATTTTCGTTTTGTTTTCGGCACTGATGGAGAGTATAAGAAATTATTGATAGTCGTTATAGCTAGATGAGTATTTGTTGAGTATTTGTTGCAAATGTTTTGCAGATGATCCACCATAGATTGAAACTCAGCCAAACATCTGCTATAAAAATTTTGATAGAGCAATACCATAATATGGAATGCTTTTTAATCCTTACAATTTTTTTTCTTACTCCACTTCATCAAAAGAGCCATCTGTTTATCTCTGAAGTTGTAGTGGGGATGTGGTTTTGCCCTCTTACAGCATTGTAGTGTTGCATATAAGCTTTGCATCAGCCGTTCTGTAAATAAGAGCAATGAAGTTGCAACCTCACACCCTATTAGCTTACTTTCGAAAGAGAAAGACTTTTCACTCTTCCTCACTCACATGCCACTTTGTACTTCCTCCCATCACGCAACTTCTTCTACATGTTACCTCTCATTCTACTCTTAACTTCTAATGGAATTTTCCATCCTCTTAACTTTAAACTTACATGGAAAATTACTGATTCTAACCTTATTTTTACTCACCCACATCTAAATACGGAACTAAATCTTATGTCTATAATCCTTATAATTTTGATTGTTTTTATACACCTGCGTCTAAATGCTCTATATTAATACTTGGTTTTTAAAGTGTAGTAGATTGGTTCTGTGCTGAAAAGAAAAATAACAAACAACTTTATATAAAACTGGAAGAATACTTATCAGAGGAAAAGTAAAATAATTCCTCTGTAAAGATCAGTTTTGCACCATTTTTATGTCCCCTTCATTTAGATGAAAAACAAGATATAATGATACTAAACCTAATATCTGGAATCATTATTCAAATTTTAATTAAAAGCCATTACATAATTTTTTCTAGAAATTATCGAAAATGGAAGACTTCAGCTTAAGGGATCTTAAGAAAAAATTGAAATTTACAAAGTATTGCTTAATTGCTGTCTCATTATATATAAATATTTAATATACAAAAAGTTTGGGTGTACCACCAACTCCAATATTGGCAAGAACGTCTTAAATCTATCCTCCCATGATTTATCTCCCTCTGAACTATTAATACTTGATCATGTTTTAGACTTTTGTATTCCATTATCTGGTGTTAAACGGGAAGAGGTATTTTCCGAATTTGAAATCCTCAGTGCCCAAACAGAGAAACTTTCACCAGTCTCTGAAATTAAAGTAAGGGATTTAAAGCAAGATTAAACGACCTTGCCCACAGCTATGCAAGTATACCAATATACCATTCAGAGTTTAAATGGTTTAAAGAGCATTATGCAGTTATTAAAACTCTACAGAAAAGTAAACCATTAGTCAATACTAGACCGGATAAAGGTTCAGGGGTGAAATAATAGGTTATTTTTTCTCCTTACTTAATAGGATGCATCTCGTGTTACAGTATTCTTATGAAGAAGAGTCTAACTTGTCCATAGCTTTCCTTGATGTATTGGTAACTAAAAGAACATCCAGTTACCTTACATCAATATACCGTAAACCTACATTCATGAGACTGTACACATGCTGGGATTGATTTTGCCCCAAAAACGTAAGATAAATTTAATTTAGACCCTAACACATCGTGCTCTCATGATCTGCTCAAAATCAAAATTAGATGAATTTAAAATAATTACTGATACCCTATCCAAAAATGGGTACCCTCTGGATGTGATTAGGTCAGTTATGCAAAGGAAAATAGCAGAGTCCTCTGTAACTAAAAGTGAAGCAGTTAATAAATGCCCAGTATATCTGCATTTACCGTGGCTGGGCACAGTAAGTGAGAAATTCACAAAGCAAATCTGCTCAACAGTGCAAAATTGTTATTTTGCTTCAAATGTGCGTGTTATGTTCTCTAAGAGAACGTTAATGCCATCCTCTTGAAAAGATGTTCTATCCCCCCCCCATCATAATAATAATGTAATTTACAATTTTGAATGTAGTTGCAGTGCCAACTATGTGGGTCAAACAACATTAAGATTGGATGGAAGAGTCCAACAACACGTACCTACCAAAATCAAAAATAGGACATACCAAACAACAAACGTAATTGCCAATATATATGGGTCTTCAATTACTGACTATCTTATAAAACAACTCATTGTGCAGCAGACTTAAGCATAAATTCTTTTTCAATCCTGAGTCATGCTCACTCATTATTTCATTTAAAGATCTTGGAGACTGTTCACATTTGGTTGAGAAGGCCTTCTCTCTGTAAACAGAAGGAATGCCTCTTGGGTTTGAGCGTGATTAGTCTCTAGGATCTTCGAGTAATATAACATTACTATATTTTAATCACTTTCCCCATTTTCTCCCCCCCCCCCAGTACATAACGTAATGCAATGTGATTTATTTGTACATATTTTTGATTCCCATTCGTTATTTTTCTCCAAAACAAATCCCTTGATGCAGCTTTGATAAAACGAGGGCGAAACCGGTCAAATGAATCCCCCATTTTTTTTTCTTCTCTTTTCTTCACCACATTAACTTTATTTTAAATGTTTTTAATCATGAATTTAAGTCTTATATATATGGGAGGTATATGTGTATGGATATGTATATATGTGTTAATATGCATGGATATGTGTATATATGTGTGTGTGTGTGTGGATATATATATATATATATATATATATAAAAATAAAAGTTACAATAAGTTTACTAAGGTAATCAAAATGGTAAACTTAAAATATATTATAAATATTAAAGAGTTAATATTTACAAGTAAAATAAACTCAGCTAGATATAAAAAGCTCAATAAAACCGAAAAGGAAATAGAGCTTATAATATGAACAAATATATTTGTTCATATATATATATATATATATATATATATATATACACGAATGTGGATATGTATGGAGATGTGTATGTATTTATAAATGTGTTTATGTATATGCATATTGGCTTGTCTGTGAGTATATATCTATGCGAGTGCATATATGAACATTTGTTCTCTATGTATTCTTTTATGCATTTTTTATTCCGTTAATTTTTTAATATATCAGTTCTTTTATACCATGTATGTTTTTCCTTATATCATCTTTTCTTCCTAATACCGTGTCGATACTTTATATGCATTCATCATGTGGGTTAATAGGATTAGATCACAATGGGCTGTATCAGGTATTAAGGTAATGCCTGATTTTTAAAGTCTAACCGCTTCGGATATATTTCTCATTTGTTGAATTTAAGCCACTGGATTTCTCCTTCCTTTACATCCTGATTGCAAATTTAGAATTAGAATGTAAGAATTTATTGAATATTCTATCCTTAACCAATCACTTAACCAATCACATAACTAATCACTTAACCAATCACATAACCAATCACTTAACCAATCACTTAACCAATCACATATAACTGATATTAACTATCCCTTTAAAACACTGGTTTCTTATTCCGCCCCTCACCACCAGCATTCTTTATGGATTCACTTACCCTATCTTTTGTCAACCTTTCCATCTTCTCAATTAGAATCTATATGACTTGTCCTTTCATTGGCATTTTTATGACAGCCTGGTCCATTGAGCTACAATATAAATCCCACCTATTTGTTAGTGTGTGTGTATGTATATATGTTTGTATGTCTACTAAAAGTTTTCATCAACCGCATTGAACCAGGTTGAAACCAGTACCATCTGAAAGACCAATCTCTCGGGCGCATAACATCTGAAAATTAGAAAAAAAAAAATTAATTATATTTCTTTTGCTTCAAAATTTTTGCAAGTCGTGTACGCTTAGCAAACTGAATGCATGTTTAAAAAACGTTATTTTGAAGGGTCATGAGGCTATAAGTCGTTGTGGCCGTGACAGCTAGCGTGTTAGCTTGTTTTCCCTTCTTTTCCTCTTTAGTGTTTCAGGTTCAAGCCTGCCTACTACAGCTAATTATTTTTTTTTTTTTTTCCAGTCGCACGGGCACTCGCTGCTATTGTGATTTAAAGAAAAGTTGCATACTGACCGGTAGTGTATCTGTTCATATTACACTCGAGTACAGTCAGTACAGTCGGGAAACCAGAATCACGGAAGGGAGTTTCACAGTCTAGTAGCTCTGGGGAAGAAATTAGTGGAGTGCTTGTAGTTCGTTGGAGTATTCACCATTAAAATACTTATAGTTGAAAATATAACTTCATTGAGTTTGTAATTTGAAATTTACAATATTATAAAATATATATTTGCAAAATTTGCGATATTATAAAATATATATATATACATTTTATATAAATGCGAGAATATATGTAGTATATATATATTTTCCCTAAAACTTCTGGCCTTGATGTAGGAGGCGACTAAAACTTACTGCTATAGTTTCAAATGATCTGAAATAACAGCAAGGGGAGACTTGATTCCAAATATTTCTCATGTGTTATATTTCCCCTCTTTTGTAAAAAGTGTACGATTATGAATATTTACAGTATAAAATAATCCTTATACACTGTGAATTTTACTTTATGTATGAAAACCAAAAAGAGGAGATATAACATATGAGAAATATTTGGAATCAAGTTTCCCCTTGCTGTTATTTCAGATCATTTGAAACCATTGCAGCAAGTTTTAGTTTCCCTCTATCAGGATCAGAGGTTTTGGGGAAATATCAGATATTTTGTAATTCATATGCAAAACTAGGAAAACAAATGACTATGATTGAAACATTGGTAAAGGTACAGTATCTTTCCACCCTCCAAAAATTCTTTAAAATTACCACTATTGTAGGTTTTCGAGTGCTGAAAACGAAAATAATGTTTAAAATTCCAGGAAATGAGTATTCTAAGATATGAAAAAATTCGACTTTTAAAATAGTTGAAACTAAAAGTTTTATGATTTCTAGTCATAAGTTTTGTGACTACAAATCATAAAACTTTAAGTTTCAACCTATGCAGTAACCAGCAAATACATAGAAATATTAAAACTTTTAACGTGACTTTCTGATTATTTCACTAACAATTTTTCGTCTGATGAGAAGAGATAGCATTCTTTGAAACTCCACGTATTAAGGAGCACCCAGCTTTGGAGTATTCTGCCGAGCAATAAAAACTTTTTGTAAAATTCTACTTTACAACTCTGTTCTTCTATCTATCTATCTATCTATCTATCTATCTATATATATATATATATATATATATATATATATATATATATATATATATATATAATTATGTAAAAGGAACTTTGTGTTTGTGTGTATGTGTGTGAGTTTGTTCCCTATAAGCTCAAAAACGGCTAGGCAGATTTTTATGAAATTTCACACAAAGGTACATTATTTGCCTGGCAGTGTTCTTAGACAGGTTTTATATCAATAATTGAAATAATCCAATGAAAGAAGGAATAGGCGATTTAGATCAAAGTTAATATGTTACACAACCTAACATCACAAGTGAATTTTAGAAGTTTTATTACCACACAAACCAAAAGGCCCGATATATAAAATAAACAGTAAGTTCTTTTTATATAGCAGGGGCGCATTCAAAATGAATGTCTTTGTTTAAAGCACAATTGCACCATGATACTTGACGTTTTCATTTTAAACTTAAATTAAAATTCTTATCACCACACAAGCAGTAAGGCCAGGCATATAAAATCAACAGTAAGTTCTTTGATATGACAGGGGTGCGTTTGAAATGAATGTTTCTGTTTAGAGCACAAGTGAAGCATGATACTTGACTTTTGCAGTTTTAACTTTAATTCAAGCCATTATATACAAAAACTACTTTTTTAAAATCAACCATAGGTTCTCTACAGTGCAATGTAGACTACAATATATAGTGGACTAAGTCACTGTGGAGAGGCATAAGCTCCCTCCTGCTGCACCGTGATGAGTTCCCAACTAGAGTAGACAATCAGTCCATTTGATTAAAAAATGGGTGATTTCACCGATTTCACTGAGAATAAAAATATGGGAGTGTGAAACATTCGGTAATCATCATTAAATCCCAGGCAACGTCGGGTTTCCCTGCTAGTATATATATATATATATATATATTATTAGCTCTTATGCATAGATCATCGTATAACGATTAGATCACTGTCTGACTGACGTAAATGAACATTTAAAAATTAAAATGTTTAAATTCAACGTTGTTTCATGCAGTTAATGGTAGCCGAATTGATTAGGTCTTCGCTAATCGAGCCAGAGATGTCTCGTGTTGCGGGGTTCGAATCGTTTGACTGGTATTAATCGTGACACCCTGCACTGAAGATTCCTGAAAGGATGAAACACTAGTGTCTGTAGGTATTTAATTATTATAGTAAAAAAAATAATTATATACAGTGATGATCATATTTATTGGCACGGTAAAATAAAAGTTAAATTTTGTCTAATAAATTCTAAAAAAGGGATTAAATTAAAGAAAATAACAAAGTATGTTATGTATTTTTAACTGGCCTTTCCGATTCAGCAATCGGATTTTAGAAAAAATAAATAACAAAGGAACAACAAACATAATTGCAAAAAACCCTTGTTCAAAATTATTGGCACGGCTTTGTTTTTCTTTTAGTATCAGTATAATATCAATCAATTTCCGGTTTACGTGCTTTCTGAACTTTTTTATAGCCATATTATGCTTGTTTAACGCTAATTCAGTGAATAATTTTTTTTCAGATAATTTTTAGATAGCGATTTATTTAAACTATTATAAGTGAC